>NC_065921.1:72373864-72434905 GCF_024586455.1 Bactrocera neohumeralis
TATACAAGCAAGCACTGTAAATAAAAAGTGTAAATGTTATACCGTACATACATACATACAAAGCACAATGAAAATAGATTTGTGTATATTGTAATGATAAATATATGAAAATAACTAAATTATTAATAAAACTGCAAAGAAAGTGTGTAAAGTTTAAAAAAGTGGTTGCTAATTATTGTCTGAGTCTTCAATGTGGCGGCTATTAAGCAGCTGACTGATTCAATATTGGATGTAATTGGAAGCAAATTATGTTTTTTACTGTATTTTTTGTTGTGGTAGCTACTAGAAAGGTTTAGTCTAGTGACATTGAGGTTAGGAAGAACATTTTCGACAAACAGCCGATTCCAGGTTACCCGAATCGATTCTCGCGGCAACTCGAACTCGTAGTCTGCAATGGATGGTGGTTTTACTCCAAGTACGCCATTCACTCAAAGGGAGTCGGTGCAGGTGTTTATGACTCCACTGTGAATGTGTTTGATATGTCAGGGTCGATTCTGGATAAGTAGGCTACAGTATCCAGAAGGAAGCTGTACAAGGGTCACTCTCGATTCTCGCGGCAACTCGAACTCGTAGTCTGCAATGGGTGGTGGTTTTACTCCAAGTACACCATTCACTAAAGGGGAGTCGGTGCAGGTGTTTATGGCTCCACTGTGAATTACAAGCAAGTACGTTGACGAAGTATCTCGAAAACACCCTAGCAGAAACTGCCTGGTTAAGAGTTCATTATGTTCCTTAACTGGGTGCATACCGGCCTCACTGTGCATCCCGTTGTAGTCCGAAGTGCAGTGTTCCTACATGTCTGTAGCTTCCTCGTCTCCGAGGAATCCATAGTTAAGGACGGGCGGTCGATTTTCTTGTATGTTGCCAACAACGGCCCCATGTGCTGCCGGCTACCGATTTGAGGATTTTGTTGCAGCTCTGTTTTTGGCAATAATCGCGGTCGTATGAGGAATGAAGGAGCACAGGCTGTCTAATATCACGCCTAAAATCTTAAGGTTACAGTTAACAGAAAAATTGTAACGCCATCGGCTGCAATATTAAGGTGAAGTCCGTACTTCTTCGTCAGTTAGTGAATATGGTCGCTGTGGATTTAGGCCATTACCTGACGTCATTATCAGCGTACGAGGAGATAGCAATTCCCTCCGGTGGTTGAGGGAGTTTCGATATGTAAGTATAAGTTAAGCAACAATGAAGAGAGGGCACCATCCTGCGGAACCCATGTTTAATTCATGGATTTGAAGTTTTTACCTCAAAACAGTACGGATGATTGGCGACCGCTCAGCGAGTTCATAGTCCACCTCTACAGTACTGGGGAGAGCGTAGATTTTTCAATGTCCTCAAGCAGCGTCGTGTGATTGACTGTTTCAAAGGCTTTTAACAAGTCCAACGCTACAAGGATCGTACTCTCGCAGGATTGATTTTGTTTGAGGCCATGAACCACATATATGGGCGTTTATGACGCTAAGTGCTGTGGTGGTGCTGTGCACTTTTGGGAAGCCATGCTGGTGTTCTACTAGACTCAGGTGGTGCGTGAAGGTCGGGAGTAGCAAGGCCTCATGTATCTTTACAACTGGCAAGAGGAGAGTTATAGGACGATAGGACTCCCTTTTGTTTAGGTTTCAGTAGTGGCACCACTCTTCCGATTTTTCACACATCAGGTATTTGAAGAGTGTCCAGCGGCAGGTTGAGGACCTTGGCGAAGAAGTTGCTCCCGTTGAGACTAGGTGCCTTAGCATAAGTATGTTTATTCCATTAGGGTCCTCATTGGTGAAGGTAAGTGGTGAGATCAAACTTAGTAGGGAATGAGTTCTTCCAGTACAACAACAAGGTCAATAACACTTATATCGGTAAATACTATAATAATATCATCCTTCATTTTAAGTTGATACAAAAGTAGAATAAACCGTGGACACCACCTATATTTAAAATTTTTTTAACCATAGTTAATCACTTTTCGGTAATAGAAATCTTAAAAATAAAAATAAAATGTGTATATCCTAAAAAAATTTATTTTATCTTTCAAACTTATTTCTAACCCAAAATATAACAGTAAGTAACTAGCACGATTGGCTACCATGTCAATCGCGTAGCATGATCCGTTTTGCGTTTGGACATTTTTATATAACCCAGGAATTGGAGTTCGGCCACAGCGCGAGTGAAACGAGCTCTGCAATAAAACAAAAGAAATAAACAATATTTTAACAGCAAAAAACAATATTTTAACAAAAAAAAAATTAAAAAAAAAAAATATTTAAAAAAAATATTAAAAAAAAATATTAAAAGAAAAAGTTAATAAAAATATATGAATTTTAACAAAAAATTTATAATTAAAAAAAAATAAAAAGAAATTGTATAAACAAAATTATTTTATAGAAAAAAAAAATCATTAAAAAAAACAAATATTTTTTATACAATAAACAATGCATAGTTGTAACTTTTATAGAAAAAAATTGTATTAAACTAAATTTTTTATACAAAAACAAAATTTTGCATACCAAAAAAAAAAAAATTATACAAAAACGTATTTTATACGCAAAAAAGAAATTACAAAAAAAAAACAAGTTGAAGACGATAAACATTCCAACTTCACATTTGAACCTTATTTAATATAGACTTACTGAATCTGCGGATCCACCTGTTCTTGCTCATTATCGATGTCATCCACCACAGATCGAAAAGCTTGTAACCAATCGAAGAGATTAATCATACGGCCACATTCCAGATGCAGTTTATATGCAACGGATAAATCCGGCAGAGTGGCCAGTAATTGATTGGATTCCGACAATTGGCAACATTTGCATTGGAGGTAGTAGTGTGGATTGTTGAGGGCCATGTGAAGTGCCGCACGTGGCGCGCCTATAATATTACGACGCACTGTGGACACATCGCTAAAAACGAAGAGCTCATGTAGGGGCGGAGCACGTGTAAGCGGCGCCAAATGGCTCACTACAATTTCATTTTGTATATGCAACAATGTTTGTGCAACAGCTTGTGCATATTCCGAAGTCGGCTTATTTTGCTGTTTAGACAGTTGCAATAAATGATCCTTCAGATCTTGACGGGATGTGAATTTTTGTTTGCTGCCTTCTGGAGTTGCTGGTGTAGCGGTCGGTGCGGCAGTGTTGGTCGGTGATTTATCCTCCGTACCAGCCATTACAACCCGCGTTAGAAGCGCTTTCAACGCTTGAAATTTGGTACTGACCGTTGTCATGCAATCATTGGCTAGCTCTAAACCAACGACTTCGGCGCTCATAAAGTCCTCAGTCACCGAAATTGCTTTGGAGATTTTCGCGACAAATTCATCTTTCGACATAAAACTAAGTATCTGCCAACATTCCTTAAATTCCGGCTGGTCGCGTAACTCTTTTGAGAGGCAAAACGAGTATAGTTCACGACGCTGTTTACCCAATGGACATTTAGGTAAATCACCAACTAATACGGTGAAAAATTCCAAGAATATTCGTAATAGCATAAAATGTATATGACAGTCGCGCAATAATTGTGGCAGCTTCTTTTTCAAATAGCTATCGTCGGTAAGTATGGCGATAATCCGCTTGCAATCGTTAATGCTCTCCACATACGGACGAAATGAGAGCAGGCGCCGTAAGCTTTCAATATCTTCATGTGTCAAATCTTTGATTCGATTCAAAGAGGCAGTGTAATTAGCGCATAGTGCGTAGGCATTGCCTTGAAAGAAGTGTTCCATTAGACAGTATTTATAGGCTTGTATGAAACCATGAATGGAAAAGTCATAGTAGAGAAAAATGTGTGTAAGAAACTTGAAAGCCTTGCCGGATAGATGGAATGCGTATTTGGGTGAGAGTATAACACGTTCCAGAATCTGAAATTAAGATATAATAATGAGGTAAACAAGAAAAAATGTTTATAGCATATTTACCTCATTTAGACAAACTGGAGCCGTTTGTGTTTTGAAGACACAAAGTTTGATCTTGCTTGTTACGTGATAGGGTAATGCGTTATGCACAGCCGACACAGCTGTTGCCACACCGAAGACTAATACAAACGGTAAATGTGTGTAGTAAGCGCTCAGCATTAGTATAAAGTCCTGTAGTATTGCTGTATTAAAGCATTCAAAATCCGGCAATATAACAACCAAAGCATGAGGACGCTTTGAATAAGATTTTGTCGGTGAATCACACGCATCTGAGACATCTTCAGCAGCATCCTCTACTTCACTCCTTGTTTGTAGCTGTGGTTTTATGTATTTGCGGCGATACCAGTTCAACAATTGACGCATGTTGCATTGTGTACGTCGTAGACGCTTCTTCTCACGCTGTTCCGTATCTTCATCTTCCAGTTCTGTTGCTGGTGAACGTTCTGTGGTTTCTATAAAATTATACACCATTGTCTCCACTGCAGATTTTAGTGTAGCGCAATCACGCGATTGCAGCATACAAACCGAAGCCGACATTTTTTGCAGGATACGCTGCGTTAGTGTGGCGAATTGTTCCAAGTGGTCAGGTTGGTTTACTCCTTTAATATGGATAACAAGTGAGAAATGTTTACTAATTCCATTATATTAATAACGGATTTCACTCACCAGTTAGTAGTGCTGCAGCGGGTACTATCTCTTCCATGTCATATGTGTCCATACTGCCATCTGCACTACATTCGTTTTTCACATAAGTTACTACATCTTCTAGAGTTTTAGCGTAGCTTTCCGATTGTAGTGATTCAATGTGACTTTCTAATTTTTGCCAAGTATCAGCATAAGTTGAATAGTAAGGCTGTCCAGTCATCTGTTTCCTCAAAGCACTTACATTATCGTCGTTGTGCTTCCGCTTTGCCCCGCTGTTTTTTGCGCTGCTCGTGCCTTTGAAAACAAAACATCCCTAAAAGCCAGGTTTATTTATGATAAAATAATAATATTTAGCCATACAAACCTTGGACACTGAAATAGTTGGATCCATCACGTCGGCCATAATAAAGAATTATGCTTGGATTTCTTTGTTTGAATTATGAAGTAAGCTCTGTATTGCTTATGCTTACGATTGCAATGCCCTAGAAATAGTTTATTAACAGAAGCTTATAAAAAAATGCAACCAATGCGGAATCAAACAATTATTAATAATATATCGCATGCGATAAATAAAATAAGTAAACAGCTGCCCTGACATTTGAAGGTTCGAATCCAATTTACGCGCCAAATGATCAGCTGATGCCGGTGTTGCTGTTCGTTATAAATGCGAATTTAATTGTGTATCGCAAAAATTAATTTGCTATTTTGGTTCCTAGTTCAAAAACTTTAAAAATACCAAAAATGCAAGAATAACATTAATTTAAATTCGCGTATTGTTGTCTAGTTTCAACCTATCCACTCTAATATATGAGATTTATTTTGTAAAAACTGAATTGTACAGATATTTCTTTAATCAATCGTTTGTAGCAGCAGGTGCAATTCATGAATCTCTTCGATAAATGATATTAAAAGCAACTCTGCCGTAAAGCGAAAACAATTTACTTTTGTTGCTTTGTGACAGCGTACATTTTTTTATTGTATTGCAAATCTTTCAACATAAGCAAAATTTTTATTTTCTGCAGCGTTTAAATATATTTTTAAATAATATAAATTGAGTATAGTTGATTACAAATGGATTTAGATGACTTAGATATCTACGAAGATTTGGATACATTCCAGCAAGATGAAGAAAAGGTAAGAAATATATTAAAGTTTAGTCACTTGTGTATATGAACATTAATCCTTTCGTCCATAGAAAACCGCAGAACTTCTTTCACTGGAAGCAAAGTATAATGATTCCCTGAAAACGATTGAAACTTTGCAGTTGGAAAATGCGGATTTGAAAAAACAAATAAGACGAATAGGTATCAATTTTCAAAACTTGTTGGACACAGCAAAAGCAGAGATCAAACGCAAGGACAAACAAATCGAACAATTACGCAAAGAGTAAGTGTGTTTAGAAAAATTAAAACTTCTTATAAAGAAGTGATGTAATATTTATTTAATAGGAAGGATGATATCTGCTTCAGACGTAAACAACCAAGAAGGGAATATACAGATGTTGCAAGCACGTCGCAAAACACAAATACTTGGTTTAAAAGCGAAATACCTACAGCAAATACTAATGAAAATGCGCAAATCACCAGCAAAAATGTTGAAGCCATAGACAATGAACAACCGAGTGCAACGTCGTACAATACACGCGGTCGTGAAATTACACATGAACCCGATGACTATAAAAAACAAGAACGTCGCAATGAAAGTTTGGAGCGTAAGTACGATTGTGATCCTACGCGTGAAAAATACAACAGAAGCAATAACCAGAGGGAACAGCATGTGTCGAGATACAATGCGCGTAGTACGGAACGTGATGGAAATTTCCGGAACGCCACAAGAGATTATAGTCGGAGTCATGATAGCAGAACAGTTGATAGGGGTCATAACGTTAAAAATAAAAATTTTAACAGCGAAACTGAAAAAGAATCATATAACAGCACAGACAATGACAGACGACAACATTCCTATGATAGATTGGGCGACCGTTCAAGGTATGTTTCTGAATTGTTTATTGGTAAATTGAGAGATTAGGTGAAATTTTTTATTAATTCAGATATCACGGCAGAGAGGAAAAAACCAAGTCTGAAAGTTATGCTGGTCGCCATGACAGGCGTAGCGATAGTAAAGAAGCAAGAACCAAGTCTGATAGTTCTGACGCTCGTTATGACAGGCGAAGCGATAGCAAAGGAGCGAGATTCAAGTCTGAAAGTTCTGACGCTCGTCATGACAGACGAAGCGATGGCAAAGAAGCAAGATTGAAGTCTGAAAGTTCCGATGTTCGTCATGACAGACGAAGTGATAGCAAGAGACATCACGAGGATGCAATTAAAAAATCTAAGGAAACGAATGAGAAAGCATGTGATAAAGTTATGAATAATAATAGAGATAAAACTGTAACTTATGCAAAAAATTCTGATGGCCTTACACAAAGTAAAGATATTCGTGGGAAAACACCGAATCCTTTTAAAGATGGAAGAAGGGAAGATAAATTAATTGAAAATCCCAAATTTAGTGAAAGAACGCATGAAGACACGAAGAATATGCAAATAGGAGGTGATTTTTTAGATAAGCATCTGCCAGCATCCAAAGACTCACAAAGTCTTGAAAAATTACCGGCAGAGCAAAAGCTAACCAAGGAAAAATTAATAGCGCTAGAAAATGAGTTTTCTTGTAAAGAAACGGATAAAAATGCAAATCGTTTGTTGTCGGCAGACGGTATGACGACACCAAAGAAAACAACCTTGTTTGACGAACTTTTCGGAAACACACCCACCAATGCGGGCGATGTAAACAGTAATGTGATTGACTTTCGAAAGGGTAGCGGCAGTTCGGCAACAACCTCTCCCAGTAATTATACCGATACCAGCGAGCCGACAATAATATCTTCCACAGTCAATAGTAAGAAAACAGACACGAATGACTATTATATACCAATAAAAGGAGAACAAAACAGGCAAAATAATAATGATGCAAGTCTTGTGACGAACAGCGGTAACGGTGGTTTGGTGGGTGTGGAGCTTATTTCCAGTCTCACTAGTAAAAATCAAGCTGCAAATGAG
This sequence comes from Bactrocera neohumeralis, assembly GCF_024586455.1. Classification (NCBI taxonomy): domain Eukaryota; kingdom Metazoa; phylum Arthropoda; class Insecta; order Diptera; family Tephritidae; genus Bactrocera; species Bactrocera neohumeralis. The sequence goes on from NC_065921.1 coordinate 72,381,461, forward strand.
AATTCAGCTGAAAAGTCAGTCACTTGTGTGAAAACAAACGAAGAAACGGTAGATTATGCCAAAATAGCCACAATTTTACTATCAGAAGACGAGGAAGAGACTGAAATTGAGCAAGCAGCTGAAACACACGAAGATGAAAGCGTCAAAAATGAAGTCAAAACTAATGGGAATAAAATTAATGGTAACTTTTTTATAAAAATATTAGTGAAAAGAGGTAGTAATGGTATTTATATTTTAGGTGGCATACAAATTTTGTCGAACATACGTCTACCCAATATTTATGAGATACGTGCACACCAAAGACGACTTCGGGAACTCGCTGCAGCTAAAAAGGCCAAACGCGCTAAGATTGCGGAAACAAACAATATAAAGCAAAATGCAGCACAAAATATTACTGAAGTGGTTGTGCCAGTTTCGGAACTCGTTACCAAAGGCTTACAAAAGAACTCGACAACAACAACAACCGTCGCAAAAAATAATGAAGGTAATCCAATTACTATATAAGGCAAGGAAATAATATACTTTTAATATTAATATACATTTTAGCTGTTGATTTGGAAGAGGAAAGCATCGAAGCAAAAGTTCAACTGGATAAAAGCACGCATAAAAACTCATCACAGCTAAGCGCTGGAATTAGTGTTGACACAAATGCCACTATACTTAATAATGAAATCACGACAGAAGTGAGTAGTTCAGATGCAACTAAAATCGCTGACCAGCAAAGCATAGAAAATTTAAAGTTGGTGAATAAAAATGTTACGCCGCCTTTGGAAGCGAACACGGAAGCTACGCATAATGATAAGTCTGTTGCTGACGAGTCCATAAGATCTAATAATACCGAAAAATCCGGAGAGGTTCTAAACGAAACAGAGGGTATTAGTGAAATAGCCACTGCAGAAACAACAGAGAAAGTCGTGCAAATAGCCACTGCAAAGACCATTTTAACTAACGCTATTAGTGATGCATTGGAGACTGTTGAGCTCATAGTAGAAGAGGCGGTTGTCCCAAATGAAACGAAATCGACACATACTGCAATTAAAACGGTTATAACATCAGCTGTGAGTCCAGCAACTAATATCAACAATGAAAAGAATGAATCTAGCGGTTTGTCTTTGAGCCCCACTACTGTGACTACTACTCCAAATAACGATATGCCAGACATGGATTTGTTGACAGATCTATTGCCAGACGACAGTGAGAAATCAATAGTAGAGTGCATAGAAAATATTAAAGAAACACAGGAATTTGATGAGAGTAACAACGGAATTTCGCAGACCAATAAGGCGGCGGAAAATATCGCAGCTATGGCACTCTTGGAAGAAGAGTCAGCTCAGCTTAAAGCATGTGGTGAAAATACAAACCATCTGTTACAAAATACTCCAATGGATATTGAAGAAAAAGAATCGTGCAAGCAAAATGCAATTGCTCAGCAAAAAGAAATTGAAGAGCAAAAAATACATATTACAGACGAAGAGAACATGCAAGCAACTGAAAAACTGATTGAAGCTGTGAATACTGCAAATAAAACTATGATCGAAGTAAAAGTTGCGTCAGAGAATGCTGAGAGCAACTGTGACTCAATGTTAGGCGAAGAGAAGAGCGAAGAAAACAACTGTAAAACTCATGAACTTATTACAAAGCAAAAGCCAATTGCACGAAGTGAGGTTGCCACACAAAAAGTTGTGCCTGAGTCGGCGGAATATACTTCAGAAGAATTGCTTGACTCTACAGACACTACAAATGAAAGTTTCAGTGAAACTGAAATTGACAAAACGAAATGCAGCGAAGTTACGGTACCTGATGCCACAAACCCAATTATAAATGAAACAGAAAGAAGTGCTGATTGGATCAGAAACCTTTTTGATAAGTCAGAGAGTACATTACCCAACGGCATTTCTGAAGAAACCGCTATTGCAGAAAACACGACTGAAAATGGTAGTGATCCTGTTAGAGAGAAGTTGGAGAGTACAAAACGTAACGGTATTTCTGAAGAAACCGCTATTGCAGAGAGTGTAGTGGTCCTGTTATTGAAAAGTCGCAGAGTACAAAGCGTAACAGTACCTCAGAAGAATTCTCAAGTGCACAAATCACCGCAGAGAGTGGTAGTGATCTTTTTAATGAGAAGTCGGGGAGTACAGAACTCAACAGTATTTCCGAAGAATTCTCAATTGCAGAAAGCACGCCATCGAGTGGTAGTGGTCCTATTACGGAAGAGACGGAGTGCACTAAACACATCGGTAGTTCTGAAGAATCCGCTATTACTGAAGGCACAACCGTTGTCGACGAAAATGATCTGTGTGAAACCGAAGCTGCGGTGTCTTATTTAATTAACAACATGGACAAGCCGACCAATAGCTTTATAGATGGAAATGAAAAAATAACGGAAGTTCAAAATGTGCCCAACATAGAGACGAAGAATGCGGTGGAATCAAAAGTAGTTGAGAAGCAACCTAAGGCAGTCGATAACCAACGGAATAAAAATCCAAAAAGTAAAGCGAAAGAACTTCCGAATACCGTAAATATTACCCCCGAACGTAATGTGGTTATTGAGAATATGAAGCGGTCCGAAGTTTTGTGGAAATTTAAAATACCTAAAATTTCTGCGAAAAGGAAGAGAGAAGAGAGCGTCGATGGTAGTAGTGCAAAAGAGAGTAAGAACGCAGGCACTGACGTAGTTAAAAAAGAGAAACTTTCTCTTAAAGCAGAAGAACCAATAATTCCATATAAGAAGAAGAAGAATGAAAAGTTAACACCAAAACATATGCCAGAGGAAACAAAGATGCTTGAGATCAATGGAAATATAGACAAGAATCTTTTAGAAACGAAAACACTATTCGAGAACCAAAAGAAAAGTGAGCGCATCATAAAAGAAATCGATAACTGGGCAAGACGGAAGGTGGGCGAGACAACGGAAATTTTCGAAACAGAAAATCAAATAGAATATATACAAGCACCCAAAGTGTCTACCAACAAACACGACGCAACTGTGAAAAAGACACACAGTAAAGATGAAATACACACAGTACAAAAGACTGATGAACACAAGGCACACAAAGATAAAAATAGTGAAAGTACTACGATTGATGTCAAATGCAACACCGCAAAACAACGGGATCACAATAAGCCGCCAACAGAAGAGAGAAGTACTCGTGAGCGCAGTAGTGAGAAGAGAGATCAAACACAAATGTTAAAGGGACAGAACACAAAAATTCAAGAGCGCCGAAAGAGTCAACCAAAAGTAGAGCACGACGAACACTCACAAGGCATGAAACCTCGAAATGGCAAACACGATGTGGAGATCCATAAGGAAAAGAGTCAAACAAGTGACGAAATGGCAGCTAAATGTGGGCAAAGGATTGTTACAAAGGCTCAGCGTGGTGAATTAAAAACTTTAAAGGTCGAAATTAGTGTAAAAGCAAATAATACCGTTAAAAATGCGCTTGGAAGTCATGAGTTTGAGGAAAAATCTAAGAATTCTTCCGACAGCAATCTTCAAAATGAAAATGCCGTTAAGAAAGCGCATGAAAGTTTGAAATTTTCCACTAAGGAGCACATAACCTCTAAATCACAGGTGGCAGTAGCTGCAGTTTCCTGCGAAATAAATAATGTGAAATGTGATATCTCAAAAGAGCCAGCAGCCGATTTAAAACAGAAGAAAGTAAGCCATAAAAATTATTTGGTTGCGAAGAAGAAATCAACTGAGCAGGAACTGAACGAAGAAGACGCTGATAACCACGTAAAGCGCGCCAAATCTGATATAGGCGGAGGTAAAAAAGAAAATGTACAAAAACTAACGGTAAAAGAACTTACTACTACCGAAGAGATGCAAGTTGTAAGCGACTGCCATACAAAAACAACAAATGATCATCAAAGAATCGCAACCGAATTTAACCAAACACCGAAGCGTCGTAATACGAGTACAAGCAGCGATGATTCGGAAGTTATGTCCAAGTCGCAACGACCTAAACGCTTTAGAATGCGTATTGAAGACAGCGATGATGATGAGGAGTATGCAACGCACTCGTCGCCTACAGCAGTGCCGGAACCAACAGAGTCACTTGTTGATGTGGCACGAAAAAATAAAGATATTATCGATATACTGCAAAATGATCGTGCCAGTGAGTCGAATGACAATCTGCCTGCGCCGCAAACACCGACCTCACTACCGATGAACGTCAGTCAGGATGCCGAATATGAAGAGATCGATTCGCGGCTGCAATTAATGTTCGCTTCGCCCAAAATTGCCAACAAAACATCGTCCAGCAATTCACTTCCAGTCGCCAACCAGCTTAAGACTCAACTACTGCAGTCCAACTTGCAGGATAGTGCAATTGTAGAGGCTGTAACTGGCACTGTTTCGCCTAAAATTGCAGACAAAACGTCGTCTACCGACCAACTTGTGATCGAAACCCCGATTAAGCAGCCAATTTTGGAAGATCGTGCAGTTGTAATGGGACTAACTTCGCCCAAACCTGCACATAAAGCGTCGTCTGCCCAACCGGTTGTCGCAAACCCGATTAAATCCCAACTAACGCAGCCAATTTTGGACGAACATGCAGTTGTAACGGAACAATCTTCGCCCAAACCTGCACATAAAGCGTCGTCTGCCCAACCGGTTGTCGCAAACCCGATTAAATCCCAACTAACGCAGCCAATTTTGGACGAACGTGCAGTTGTAACGGACATGACTGGTACCGAAGCACCAATCGGTATTGACTTACCTCTCACTGCATCACCTGTTGGCGATGCAAAACCACCCGCTGATTTCAATGTTACGGACAGCTTCCTCAGCGACATCACCGCCAACTCTTTCTTCGCCGCCGATATGAATGTAACCATAGAAGAAACCAATCATACCAACACCTCGCTCAGCGACAGCAGTTTGAGTACGAAGCACATTTCGCTCGGTTCGAGTGATTACCGTTTTGAAAAGGTTTCGGAGAATGTTGTGAACCTATTTATAACGCGTAAACGTCGGGGCAAGCGAAAGCCAACTGCCACTATAACAACAAATACAGTATCGGCAACTTAGCTTGTAAGCACACCACGAATGTTGTATATTCGAATATATATACTATATACATATATAGTTACAAAAACTGAATTGTATTTGTTTTTTCACTGACTTCGTATACGCTTATACTTATTTAACGTATTTACAAATATGTATTTGTAAGATAAGATTTTATAAAATATTCAACACAATAACAATAACAAGAACTCTTGCATCTTTTGTCCTAACGGTACATTCGCGTGGTGTCTCTTTTTTCTCCGACTGTCTTACTCCTCCTTCTACGACTGCCTACTCCTCCAACTACCTTACTCCTACGACTGCCTTACTTCTCCTTCTACGACTGCCTACTTCTCCTTCTACGACTGCCTATTCCTCTGACTGCCTTACTCCTACGACTGCCTTACTCCTACGACTGCCTTACTCCTACGACTGCCTTACTCCTCCGACTGCGTTACCCTCTGATTGCCTTTCTCCTACGACTGCCTTACTCCTTTTCCTCCGACTGCCTTACTCCTTTTCCTCCGACTGCCTTACTCCTTTTCCTCCGACTGCCTTCCTCCTTCTTTTCCTCCGACTGCCTTATTCCTCCTTCTCCTTTCGTTCGCCCACCAAGAATCGCCTCACCACTGGCAGCCTATATACCGGCACCGATAATAGCGCGCCAACACATGCGCCAATCCAGTAGACTATGATGTGTTCCACATTGGTGTGTCCACGACAGCCCCATTTGAGTGCGGTAGCCAACACGGGATTGAAGTAGCCGCCTGAGTAGTTGAACGCTGAAAACATCACATAATTAAAAGCGTAAACTTTTCTTGAGACGGATCTCACGTGTTCTATGGTTATGTTTGAACTGAGCTAAACTCTAATTTGTGTTAACTGTTTGATACACTGCTTGCCTACCTGCAACCACTAAACTGGTGCCGATGAACGAGTCAATGATACTGCAGAATTTCGGGTCTTTCTCGCTAAGCGCCTTCGAGGCGAGACGGCAAAGTAGTGTGGCGAAACCTTCGATAGCGGCACCGAGATAGGGATGTACCTGAAAAGTGCGTTGAGTTAGTATTTTTCTGCTGTGGAATAATATTTTATGAAAGTAGCTTTTGATCTTTTCATTGAGGGTGTTTGTTTACATGGCGGGTCTCAAACCTAGCGCGCAACCCTGGGGAGGGATGCTTCGCTTTCTCACTCTAGCTCGCCTTCAAACGGATTTTTTGTTTTGCTACACAGAGACGGTCTAAGACCGGAAGTCGTGAGCTGCTTGAGCCATATGTAAAATAATCGTTTCCGACCACTACCAAGTGAATAGCGCTTAGAGAATTTTCCTCAATTAGGTGAACTTCTACAAATGGCTCCATTCCCATCCTGCTATATGGTGCAGGGGCCTGGACGATGACAACGGCTGATGAGTCGGCGTTACGAGTTTTTGAGAGAAAGATTCTGCGAAAGATTTATGGTCTTTTGCGCATTGGCAACGCGCTGTACGAGATATATGACAACATTGACCTAGTTCATCGAATTAAAGACAGTGGCAACGCAGGCTAGGTCATGTCGTCCGAATGGATGAAAACCTTTCAGCTCTGAGAGTATTCGACGCAGTACCCGCCGGGCGAGGCAGAAGAAGATCTCCACTCCTTTGGAAAGAAAAGGTGGAGAGCACCTAGTTACCCTTGGAATCTCAATTGGCACCAAAGAGATAAAAGGAGGAATGACTGGAGCGCTGTTGTAAACTTTCCTATAATCGCAATAATGAAGAATAAAAAGAAGTGTGTGAGTTCAAGTTTTATGTTTTCTCGAAGTCGTTGGTGGTCCGATGTCGGTTCCGACAAATGAGCAATCTTTTGGGCGAAAATGGAGGGAACATTTTCAGCTCGTATCTCAAAAACTGAGGGAGTTCGTCTGTTTGCAGACGGGCAGACAGACAGACAAGACTGAATCGACTCAGCTCGTCAAGCTCATTGACAACGTTTCTTTCTGGTTGTTACAAACTTCGTGGATAATTTAATATACTATATATTATCATCATTTTTGGAGAATGAAATGATATAATAAAAACGTATGCTTACTTGTAAATCCGCATTGCACTCCTCAAAAGCGCGTCCCTTATGTGTTTCGGCAAATTCGAACCACCAAAACACCTGTACTATACGATAGACACAGCAACCACCCATCAGTTCGGCCCATGTGCGCAATGCAACCTCCTTAAAAGATGTCTTGCCTTCCACCAAGTCCTCCATATGTGTGTATGGACAGGCGGAAGCATCACCCCAGACCTTGCCCCACCAGACGGTTAGCATGAACAGAAAGATTGCGTATGCAGCAACGCCGAAGTTGTCAGCCACTAAATTGATGAAGGAAAGAGTAGGTTTATCATGTAATTTAATAGGATCGACTAATTTTTAAATGTAGCTAAACACTTACCGATTATTAGTTCGAAGCAACAAGCACACAATTCTGCTGCAGCGATCGCCTCGTTAACAAGCACCGGCACAATGCCTTCGCGATCGACAAAACGTTTGGCAAGCCGTCGTGCGACTTGGGCAAGCACACAGTAGCCGATCATGAAACCGGTACTGATACCCAGCGATGTCATGGACATTTTGTTGGTTTTCGATTTTACTTAAACTATGCCTTAAGTCTATGACTAGATTGGTTTGGTAGTTCCTGGAGAACCTCCAGAGATAGAGATCCTGTAGGCAAAAAATAGTATACTTATTTGTAATACATAACACCATTATTTGTTATGAGATTTTATAAGTGGATTTTAGTACAAAAAATCAATTTTATGAAATTCATAAGTGGATATAACCCTATCAAGATCGGTGTTGCTACGCAAGTAGGGTCTAACTTATTAAATCTCATAAAAAGAAAAAAATAACTTATATATTTTATTAAACTATTTCGAAGCCCGTTTTTGTAGACGATAAACATAACAAGGATAACGTGGAAATATATTATATTGTTGTAATTATTGTATAGTTCTTCACATCATAACCGCATTATTAGCAAATTTATTTTTTTAATGTTTTTCCTCATATATTATATTAGATTGTTATCCACTTCATTCATTTCTCTCATTCATATTTAAATTATAGACACTACAATAGTTGTGTTCGTGTTGTAATCATATTCAATCAAAATTTTTGCCGAGAAAACGCAAATTGCTTGCCGCTGTCCACACTTGTCCCCTATTTGAAGATTTTCCGCTACTCATCACTGAGTTGCCGAGAGAATTAGTTCAGTTTGCTGGCGTTACTAAAAATAGTATGACATTTGAATTTTCACATAAGATCACCGACGAATGTCTAACACATTATTATCGTGTTTCTACTAAATATTTGCAAAATATTTTACTGCAATTAACACATTTTATGCAACAATAAATCACTACAACTACCACTTGTAACATCAATCAATTAGCAATGCGACCGCGTCGAAAATCTTTGATCTTGAGTTTGATCAGCATAGCCATAGTATAATGAATAATGTGTGCAGGTATTGATCATAGGACAAAAAATACTATGTATTTGAAGGTACACTTTTCTAATACTCCAATTTACCCGTTAGAATTGTTGTGACCGCACCGATGAACGAGAGCTGACTATTGGTCGCTTGGCGATCTGTCGACAACGCCGCTCTTGGCGCACTCGGCGCATCATCGATTGAGTATTATGTTGTTTTCCCGAGGCACGTGATTTGTTGCTATTATTCACACAAATTATGTCTGAGCATAGCTGAGCTGAAAGCGAAGTGTAATATTTTTTAGCAATTGTGTTTTGTAATTACAATAAATAAATAGTGGTAAATTCTTACTTGAAGAGGTTATCATCTAATTACCGCCATTTACCTCATCATTCACTTTAAGACTCTTCAAGAAAGGTAATCACTGCAAATATATGAACTGCTGAATGACAAAATATTCGCTTAATTAACATAATGGCATTATTTATAGTTTATTTATAGGAGGGACGGTTTGAGGTGGTATAGGGCTGTGTTTTCTTATACAGCCACTCAAAATATAAAAAAATAGACCTATAAATTTGTTTTTCAGAAAATGTATAAGTTCCAGCATGTTGCTGCACAATTTTAAAATTCCGAAGTGATCCTGTTAAACAATTTTTATCGGACATGCATTTCTTTATATTTTTTGTAAACATTTCAAAAATATTCAGTTAACTCAGCTGATGACTCTCATTCTGTCAGTTTGGTACATAAATGCAATTTAACCCCGTTTTTTCCTTTTTATATTTCCTTTTCGTTTAATTTCTCCGATCACATGTGTTCACAATTAGATGTGCATATTATCCGACATTGATAGTGTTTACTAAATAATGAAAGAAAACGCCAATGCATTAAAGTTAGCACAAAAAAATGCTCAAAAAGTTACGGAACTTATAAAACTTAAGTAAACTTAAAATTCGTTATAACTACTCAGCCCTTTCCGGTTTAGAATGGTAATTCAAATCTGCCAACCACGTCTATATCCGCATATTTTCGAAAATCGAAAATCTTCAGTGGCCCTCGACTTGTAAGAACTGTCAAAATAAACAGCTGTGCTTGTTTACATGTGCGTCTTCGAACTTAAACAGCTGTTCTAGTGCCGGTGTGTGGATTATTTATAAATTCTAACAAATAATTAAATAACAGTAAGCGTTTTGTGGCTCTTAAATGTGAATAAAAGTAATATACAGTTTTATATATTCTTACAGATGACTTTAAGCTTGTTAATACGTACACATGCATTAGGCAAATCACTGCTTACGATATCGAAGCAACTACAATTTTCCAATGCGTACTCCACTTGTGGCAGCACGGCGCTACTTGCGCAATCATTTACCTGTAAATCCACATTTGGCTCCTTAAATTACACCACAACTGCCACAACAAGCAATAAAAGCGCGGCGCCGCAATGGACAACCATATACCGTCTGCCACTTATACGGCTGGCGGCCGGTTTTCAACGTCTGAAAATATACCAAGGAGTGCTTACAGCCCTAGCATTACCGATTAGTTTTGCATTAACAGAACATGGCACTATTTCACCCAATTCCGTTGCCATTGTGGGAGCTATTGGCGTGTCCGGACTTGTAACATTAACGTTCTTTAGCCTGCTAATACGTAATGTAGTCGGTTTTATTTATATTAACGATGAGCTTAACAAAGTGAAGGTGGCCTATGTTGATTTTTGGGGCAAGCGTACTGATGCAATTATAGACATTAATGATTTGGATGTTGAGTGGGCAAAAGTGCGTCCCACAGCATTTAACCTCTATCAGAAGATACGTTTATATAGTGACAACACTAAGTCCTTTAAGTTGTTACTGAACTATGGTGTTATTGTAGAACCGGAAACTTTTTGTGGGATATTTGGCGAATAAGAATTATTGTTTGTGTGTAGAAGCGGAAGCTTAAGTTAAAATATTATAATTGAACCTTCTAGAACACATTTATTGTATTGTAAGTAATAATAGAATAAGAAGTTGAAATAAATTTATTAAATAATTGCATTTATTTTTATTTAATGCATTCATTTTATAGATTGTTTATACATATGTTTGCTGCAGTAAGTTCGTGTGTTCACAGTCATATATGTATGTTTCTTGTAAACATTGCTTATCACATTCTAGCTTGCCTTTACTTGAAAAAGTAGCTTTATAATAAATATAATTTTTCTACAATAACCATGTAAATATGTAGGTACTTTTTTGCTGCTCATAAAAATCTTACAAAAAAAAAAAACAGATTTAATAATAACTTCTGCTGCAGAAGTTGGTGTTGCAAAATATACCACACCAGCACTCTGTGGTTGTTGTAGCTGCAGAAAACATTCCTGTAGTAATTTCGAGGAACAGTCCTTGGCCAGATAAAAATTCGTGTTCCGGTTACTTAAACGCGACTTTTCGAGGGATCGATGTTGTCTATCTGTATATAGCACATACACATGTACTTCTTATAAATACATATATGGTAAAAAGCTATATTTTATACATATAAATTCTTAATATAAAAGCTGATCTTAAAAATATAATAAACTCTGTAAAGCCACACTTATGGCTCAACTTGTCGCGCTGCATACTTGGGTTGCATTTCATCGCCGCTGTTTGCTACATCTCCATCAGCATTGATACTCACAGCGACTTGCTCTTCCGATACAGCTGCAGTGGCTGCTTTCTTATTAGTCGTGTCTTTGTTCAGTTGTTTCGCCTCAGCGACCTGCAGTAAAAATGCGTAAAGTTATTTGTGTTTGTATTTAACGATAATTGCTGCTAAAAACATTTGTTACAAGAGACTGAGTTGCTTATATGAAAGCTTGTTTATATGTAAGTACATATGTGTATGGTTTAGTACATTAGGGTTTCTGTCATTTTTCAATTTGTTTTTTTTTTTTTTGCCAGCGCCTTTGAATTTTTAGTTTTGCTCTAAAAAAATTTGCTACGTAAACAAACTATTTTCAATTTAAATGATGTCTAAATCATTTTACTTTTCCCATGTATTTATTTAACATGGGATTTTTTGCTTTTTTGAATTAAATTTTTTATCCCCAAAGCTATTAAATCCACGAACAGAAAATTTAAATGCAAAATATAAAGATTTTTTTATTCTTTTTTTTCGAAAAACATTTTTCCGAAAACATTCTTCTAATAACGGTATTCTGCTTGTCACGATTGTCTCATGTCTCTAATTGCCACAATCGTAATTTAGTACAGTATAGTAGTATACTGTATCTGCCAGAATACCAAAATGAGACTCCTGACTAACAGAGTCACTAAATTACGATTGTGACGATTAGAGACATGAGACAATCGTGACAAGCAGAATACCGATATAAAAGTTACAGGCTGTTAAAGTTATGCATCAATCGTACTGTACAAGTATTCGTACAGTGCACCGTATCGTATGAGCAACGCAGATTTTACAAGGCACTTGTATAAATGCGCTGTCAATCGATGCCTAACTTTAATTGGGTATAACTTTTAAACGACTGATTCCGTGATTAAACAATAAAGTACTTTTTAAAAAAGTGCTAATTTTTGTATATGAATATGTTTTGCTTAAAGTTGTAGATTTATTTCTTTTTATTGAAAATGCGTTCAAAAAAATATCACTGTAAAATACATGGAAAAACAAATATTATTATGTAACATTGAAAATAAGGAGCTTGTTTATTTTAGATAATTAATTTGGCGCAAAAACTGAAACTTTCCCAAAAAATGTCAACTTGTGAAATAACGGACACCTCAATGAACTAGTGTATGTACACTCACCGTATCAGGCAGTTTCTTTCGAAATGTTTCTGGTAACAAAAGCCCCAAAAGACCTGCTGAGAAAGATGCAGCTCCAAACAGTAATAGTGGTAATGCTTCGTAATATGTTCCCTGTAAAAAAAATGTTTATATATTTTTTATGTAAGCTTGTATATAATAAAGATGTTTGTATATTACCAAAAGCGGCACAAAAGGTGCGAGCATTGCGCCAAAACGGGCAAAAGTAGACATTACACCGACTCCACCACTACGTATTAACTGTAAATAGAACGCATGGAAATTTAATTATTAACAGCTGTTTAGTGTCGTTAGAATGTAAGAATGGCGTTAAAATGTAGAAAATAAATGTTTTGTACATTAAAAACGCAATTATTGAAGATTAAGTAATATTTAACAGCTGTGATACATATACATATGTATGTATGTACATACATATCGTATGTAAATACATATGTAAATAAATAAAAAAAATTTCACATGGAAAATTAATGTTTACACACATATGTACATATACAGTACTTACATATAACTGTTCAAAATATTGTTTTTATTCAGAAATAAGGATAAAGAATAAATTAAAAAACAAAAATAAATAAATAATGAAAATAAAAAATGAAAAAAATCAATATGTATGTATATAACAAATTAAAAAAATTAAAAAATAAAGAAATATTAAAAATTAAAAAAAAATTTAATTTCAAAAAAAAAATATTAAAAATATAACAGTAACAACAATATAAAAATTATACCAGAACAATTAAATTAAATTAAAATAAATAAATAATAAAAATTAAAAAAAAAATTTTAAAAAATTTCAAATTTCAAAAAAAAAAATATTAAAAAAATATATTAAAAATATAACAACAATATAAAATATATATAATAGCAATTAAATTAAATAAAAATAAATAAATAATAAACAAAAATTAAAAAAAAATATATAGAACAAAAAAAAAAAAAAAAAAAAAAAAATATAACATATAACAACAACAATATAAAAATTATACAATAACAATTAAATTAAATAAACATAAATAAATAATAAAAATTAAAAAAAAATTTTTTAAAAATTTCAAATTTCAAAAAAAAAAATATTAAAAAAATATAATAAAAATATAACAACAATATAAAATATATATAATAGCAATTAAATTAAATAAAAATAAATAAACAATAAACAAAAATTAAAAAATGAGAATATATAGAACAAAAAAATTAAAAAAAAAAACACACAAAACATATAACAACAACAACATTATAAAAATTATACAATAACAGCCTTGCATTTAACTCACCGTTGGCATCATTTCGGCTGTGTATGTGTAAATTACAGCAAATGAAGATGTGATCCCCAGCTTTCCTATAAGGAAAAGTGTCACTATAGCGCCAGTTGAACCTTCAAAAATATTTAAAAAAATGTTATATTATCCAAAAAATGTTATGAATCACTAAGCTAATTCAAAATGCATTTAATTACGTGTCTCCAAGTTGGTTTGTACTACCATTGGAAATTACGCAAGCATAAATTGAAGAAAACACATAAGTAGATATTTATACATAAATATATTAATAAGGCTTATATACATACATATATATACATATATATATTTTATAACAATGTAAAATAATAAAAAGTGACAAAATTTTGAAAATTAGTTGGAATGCGCAATTTTTTTTTCGAAAAACAACGAAAAGTCTAAAATTCAAGATTGAACAGAATTTCTTATTATTATTTTTTTTAATCCAATAATATTTTTTTTTTATTTTCATTACTTCGAATTGTGCTATTGGAATATATTTTCTAAAATTCAAGATTGAACAGAATTTCTTTTAGATACATTTACTTTAATCCAATAATTATCTTTTTTATTTTCGTCAATATTAATATTGTTATTGAAAAATATTCTTGAATAGAGTTACCAACTATCGAATTTTTATTATAATAAATATATTTTTTTAATAAAACTTAATTTGTATTATTAAAAATATGCTTGTATATTTTCATTATTACAAATATTTTTGAATAGAGTTACCAACTGTCAAAAAAACCCGAAAAATGTACAAAAAATACTTAGCACGTATGTAGACAAGTTTTAAAATTTTGTAAATATATTTACACTGAAATATATTTGTTTAAATTTTTATTAAAAATAACAATTTTTTTAGTTTTTTAATTTTTTTTGGGGGTTTTGTTAGAAATAATTTTTTGCTAAAATTCCAAAATTTTGTAATTTTTTAACTTTTATTAAAAATATTTTATTTTTTATTAAGAAGAAATTGTTTTTTAAATTTTTATTAAAAATAACTTTTTAATTTTTTTGTTTAAAAATATTTTTATTTATTTATTTATAAAAGTTTACATAACAATAAATTATTACATAAACTAAAGATAACGCGGCGCTAGCGTCGGAGGCTTTCGGCTGGTTTTAAAAATATATTTTTTGGAACTTTTATTAAACAAATTTTTTTATAATTTTTATTAAGAGCACATTTACTTAAATTTTTTATTGAAATATTTGTTTTCTTTTTATATTTTATTAGTTAAATTTTTTTTATCTTTATCAAAAAATTTTTTTTATTGCAAATAATTTTTTTATTGAAAAATGCAAAATCTTGTCAGTTTTATTTTTTATATAACAAAAGCATTGATGATATACCTACCTTTAGTTATATAACCGCCCGCTATACAAGTGGCGGCACAAAGAAAGAGTGAACCTGATAAAGCGCATCGTCGGCCCAACTTTCGCAAGCATATCTTTATAAAAAAGTATCGAAAAATAATCCATTAATAAGTTTAAATTAACAATTAATTTAATAATAACAAATAACAGTACATTAAATAAAAAAGCTCACCCAAGCTAGCGTGTAACCGGGAATCTCAATTAGACAGACTAAAACGAAATTCAAATATTTATTGCCACTCAGGTTTGTTGAATTCAATGAGAGTCCATAGAACACGACCGCATTTATAGCCCTATAAATAAATAATATACAAAATAAATTAAATAAACTAGACAGGAAAACCAGACTTTAAGGTAAAAAGCAAATAATCCAGTTAAACCGCCCACTTACCAAATGTACAGCATTATAGCGTAACGTATTAGTAAAGTTTTCGACTTGAATATATCACAGACTGCGCGCCAAATTTCATTTTTACCTCCAACACCATTTTCGCGGAACTTCTCTGTATCCGCACCGCCATCCGTCGCTCTCGTCGGCGTTGGTGGTGGCACACAATTTTCGGTCTTAAAACTGGCCAGCAGTTGCAGCGAGAGTTCGCGTTTATTGATGGCTGCAGCGCGTTTTATAATCACACCCGCCTTTTCGCGTTCATTTCGTGCGATCAGCCAACGCACTGACTCCGGCACGAACCAATAGTAGGCGATGAAGAAGAGCGGCGGCACTGACAGCGCGTATTGTAGTAGCTGCCAGTCTTGCAGTAGCCAAGCGATTGCACCAACCAGCGCTTCACCAACGGCATAGAAGTAGTTCAGCACTATCGAGGACATCTCACGCATGCTGGGACCCACCATTTCCACGCCTATAATGAAGGCTAACGGATATACACCCGAAGTGCCCACTGCATTGAGAAATGCGAAAACTAAGAAGCTATTGTAGTCCCATGCGAGACCCTGTGCAATGCCTGTGATGGCCATGAAGACGCTACAGAGTATAAAAATGTTCTTCCGTCCAAAGCTGTAGGTATTTGTTTATGGTAATTAGAAGTATTGCTTAGTTAAAATATGTATTTTTTTGGCTACTGTACCGATCGGCAAGATATCCGGAGATTGCTGTTCCCACTACAAGTCCCGCAAAATGCATAGTGCCCACAAAAGCGAGCTTCCAAACGTTTTCTTTACAAGTTAGTTGCCACTGTGGGAATATCATTTTTATTTATTTACTTTTAATATTTATTGATTTTTATCAAAAATATATATGGATTGGCATATGCATGATAAATAATGTAATAAAAATATACTGGTGACAAGCCTGTGCTAATTTTTCGTTCTAATTAAGACTCTAAAAATGTTTTATGCATATATTTTTAAATATGGATATGGCTCCAGTATGCCGATGGATAGAGACTGTACTGCGTAGTAGGATAGCTGAAACCACTGTGGGGAAAGAAAGATTCATCTTGGTACTACGAGGGCTGGCCACAGGTGGAGTTCTATCCCCCCTCTTATGGAGCCTAGTAGTAGATGAGCTCCTTGAGTTGCTCATAAACAATGGGATTCGGTGCCAGGGGTACGCCGATGACATTGTCATAATGACACGAGGTAAATTTGAGAATACTCTCTCCGGCATAGTTCAAAGGGGCTGAAGTCTAGCTAAGGGATGGTGTAAAGTTAAACATTAACCTGCCAAAAACAACCGTCGTCCCTATCACAAAGATAAGATCTCTTCCGGGCTTGAGGTCCTACCTCTTTGTAGCTAGAAGTTTGACGTGTCTAAAGAGGTTAAATTCCTAAGCCTCATATTAGACTCAACCTTACGGTAGAATAGGCATGTAGAATTAACACTGTCCAGAGCCACCAAAAAATTAAGGATATGCAGACGGCTAGCTGGTAGATCCAGGGGCTGCAAGACAGGTATCATCAGGTGGCTGTATATCATGATCGTAAGGACTATTGTCTCTTATGGAGAGGTTGCTTGGGCATCGAAGGCAACGTAATCTTCTGTAGGTGTTCAACTATCGAAGCTGTAAAGGTTCGCTTACGCCTGCGCTTCAGGAGCAATGCGCACTTGCCTAACCGCAGCATTTGAAGTCATGCTCAGGGGTATGGCAAAATAATTTCGTCTCAACAAATGACGACCTTAGGAAAAGACACACCACTGTATCCTCTTCCATGAGATTCCGTTACGGAGAGGCTAAACTTCACTAAGAAGTTTAAAGTTTCTCTCGGCCGTAAGGCGGAATGCAGTGACTCTATCCTCGACCTATTAATGAAGGGCAGCATTATCCAGTGGTGCACTGACAACACGAAAACACCGTAAAGCATCGGAGCAGGCATTGCGGGACCGCATACCAAACTATCAATACCAATGGGATGTTTTCCGAGCATCTTTCAAGCTGAAGTCAGTATGCAGAAATCAATCTCCAATGCAATTATCGCAACCAGCATATCGCTATAATCAGCGACAGTAAAGCGGATCTAAAAGCGATCTCAGCTTATGAAGTGAATTCGCTATTAGTGGAGGAGTGTTTGCAACCGTGTATACCTGATCTGGGTGCCGGGGCATAGAGGGGTAGCCGGCAATGACCTGGCTGATGAACTAGCCCGCTCTGCGGAGGCTTCCAGGATGATGGAGCCAAAACTATGCTTTGCGGTAGGGTGCCATACCATATAGTAGCTGTTCCGCGCGGAGGAGAGAGTGGGGAGAAAACGGCAGGGAACAGGAATAGGCCACGCCAAGCTGTTATTGGAAGGTTCAAATCTAGCAAGGTTTAGAGATGTGATCAACATTCCCCAATATAAATTCCGTCTCCTTGTCGCGCTCTATACTTGGCACAGCAGGCTCAAGAAACACTTGTCCAACATGGGCATAGCTCCTTGTGCAAACTGCCGGTTTCGCGACATGGAACCGGAAACTCCAAACCACCTGATTCTAGATTGCTCAGCAATTTGTAGAAGTAGGCGCAAGGTCCTGCGATCCATCTAGGTGCACAGCGATCACATCACCTTCATCGCGCCCATCAAGCTCCTGGAATTGTTACGAGTGCTGGACGTTTGTAACCATATGCGTTATAGCAGAGGGCACAATATCTATCTATATATCTACAGAGTTAACCAACTCATATGGAAATTTTACCTGAGATAACCGAGAAATTTGGGCTGTTTAAAAATACAAAATATAAAAGCTATAAATTTAGGGTCCCGATATTTAAATATGTAAATATTGCAAAATATCTTATTATTAGGTCTAGCGAATATCTTAAAGGCTCCCTTAAATAGTAAGAGTTGCAGGAAGAAATAAATTAAGAATTTAAAATCAGTTACTAATCAAACTGATTTCAGTCCAAGCTTCCGAAAATATTAAATATCCATAATTATAAAACCAATTCGTAACAAAAAATTTAACAAATACAGGTATCTAGTCGAATAATATTTAAAATCTTACTTCTTGCACAATGGTTCGCTCGTCATCGTCATATACCCACGAGTAGCAACGCTCGCGTATGTTTTGATTGAAGGATTCCTTCGGACATTCGCTGATATGATATACGTCGGTTATGTTGTCGCCGACTGCTTTATAACGGTAGCAATTTTCCGGTGTGAAATGCCCGTGTTTATCGTACGAGCCCGGTGTCGCATTGGCCAGCCAATGTGCGTGTAATTGCGGCTCGATTGGATCATCACACTGTGGTATCAGGCATCTTCATGAAATAACATATTCAATGTACATATGTAAACAGATATTATAAAGTTAGAATGTAGATAATTGAGATATCCGAATCGTGATTCATTAAGATTGCGTGAGATTGTGAGGTGTTTTAAAGTGCGTGTGAATATTAAATGAAATGATGAGGAGGATTAAAGAAATGTATATATATTTCAGTAGTATGGGTTTTTACGAGATCTTGTCAGATTTAGGATTCTTGTAAAAATGTTTTATTTTTTCGCATTCGCAAACTAATGTGTTTTATTAAATAAATATTTACCCGTTAATACATATAATGGGAAGTTAATATCAAAATATACGCTCTGGACAGATAGACAGTACATGATCGTCTATTGGGTTGGGTGGCCTTCTTAAAATCGGAGAATGATAGTTCGGTAATATTAATATTAATATTAACATTGACAAAAATTGATAGAGACAATTGCAAGGGCCAAGTAGTTAGTACATAAATAAAAATAATTTTTAAACAAATTCAGAAGAATTTACGAAGTAGCATCAAACTAGAAATATGTTGGAAAAAAATTTTTTTTCGGTTGAAATGCTGCTCTCACCAAAAATTTAAAATTGTCTAAGCACTTCTCTGTCAATAT
Organism: Bactrocera neohumeralis; assembly: GCF_024586455.1. Taxonomy (NCBI): domain Eukaryota; kingdom Metazoa; phylum Arthropoda; class Insecta; order Diptera; family Tephritidae; genus Bactrocera; species Bactrocera neohumeralis. The sequence continues at coordinate 72,400,735 of NC_065921.1, forward strand.
GAGCAACGAAGAACGACCAAAAGTGATTGTTGCTGTCGAAAGCATGAAAAATCCACAAAATGATTTTGGATGAACAGAGAGCTGACACTCCATATCAAAGCAAAATGTTATATCTATTGTTTAGGATTATTTGGGCATTCCAAAGCTCGGTGCAGTATGTCTGAGACATGTACCCACAATTGAGACAATCTAGTGTTTCAGAAATCAATGAATATTATTGAAAAGTTGCATAAGTTCCCTCTGAATGACCGTCAAACGCGCGAATTTTGTAAGAAAAAAAATATAATTCTTTAAAACGATACACGAAACAATAAATCAATTAAACACTCAAATTTGGTCAAACTGGGATCGGTTTTCTATGTTAGCTTTGTTTTTGACTTAAAGAAAATGTCGGCCAAATGGCTACTACGTCTCCAACCTTTATCGCCAATTCGATATCGCTAACCTTCTGCAGCACTTCGGCTGTGGTGCGCTGAATGCTGGCTCTGAGCTCCTCGAGCGTTGCTGGTTGATTGGTGTAAACCTTTGATTGAGCATACCGCCAGTGAAAATAATTTAGAAGTGTTAAATCGCATGATCTTGGCGGCCAACATTGTGTTATAACGCACGTTATTGGTGGTAATGTCATTTCCTCTCTCATTTTGAAAGAAATAAGGCCAAAAGAAGTCGCCATACTACAACTCGCACCAAAGGGTAAATTTTTGGTGATGCAATTGTATTTCCTGAACCAAATAGCGACAAAAAGGGAGACCCAACAATCTGCACTAACTACCATGAGATAAGCCCATCGCATACTGTGTGAAAGACTAAAGCCCACCATCAACAAACTGATTGGTCCTTATCAGTGTGGCTTTAGACCTGGAAAATCTACAATCGACCAGATTTTCACCATGTGCCAAGTCTTGGCACATGCCCGTGAAAGAAATATCGACATACACCAGGCGGTGTTCGATTTTAAAGCTGCCTTCAACAGCACGAAAATGAGCTGTCTCACTGCCGCTGTGTCTGAACTTGGTATCCCCGCAAAGCTAATACGGCTAATGCTGACAATGAGCAACACCAAAAGCTCCGTTAGGATCGGGAAGGATCTCTAGAGCCGTTTGATACCAAGCGAGGTTTCAGACAAGGAGAAAATAATACTAGCTGAAGAGCTAAATAAATAAGGCACAATTTTCTATAAGAGTTAAAAGCTGCTGGCGTAAGCCGATAACATTGGCCTCAAAAACCGCGCCGTTAGTTCTGCTTTCTCCAGACTGGATAAGGAAGCGAAGCTTATAGGTCTGGTTGTAAACGAGGACAATACGTAATATTTCCTATCACTGTCGCGCTCGCGACTTGTCATTGTTGTCATATGCAAATTTGAAATCTTAAATGATTTCGCCTATCTTGGAATCAGTATCAAGACCAACAACATCTCAGCCTTGAAATCCAACGCAGAATCAATCTTGCCAACTGAGTAGGCAATTGAGAGGAAAAGTCCTCTCTCGACGAACAAAGACCAAATCCTATAAATCATTCATCAACCCCGTCCTGCTATATGGTGCAGAGGCATGAACGATGACAACAACTTATGAGTCGGCATTACGAGTTTTCGAGAGAATGGTTCTGCGGAAGATTTATGATCCTTTGGGCAATGGCAACAGCGAATAGGTCATGTCATCCAAATGGATGAAAGAAAACACTCCAGCTCTGAGAGTATTCGACGCAGTACCCGCCGGGGAAAGCAGAGAAAGAGGAAGACCTCCACTCCGTTGGAAAGACCAGGTGGAGAAGGACCTGTCTACACATGAAATCTCCAACTGGCGCCAAACAGTGAAAAGGAAGAACGACTGGGGCGATCTGGTAAACTCGGCTATAACCGCGTAAGCGTTGTCTACGTCAATAAAGATCTGGCGGTTTATTCTGGGTGTTACAAATTTCTGCGTATAATAAACCAGTTGTGGGAATAACTTAAATATATGTACATATGTATATCGGTGGAAATATATGTATTAGTAAATAATATTAATTGATAAATTATTTATATTCGCTAACCTATAGGCCGGTGTTCCAGCGGTAAACACATACGATAAACTGTTCGCTGCTGCAAACATTACCGGCAAACAGATGAGCAGATAATTGGTCTTTTGATACCGACCGAACTCGCCGATTTCCTCCAATATTTGGTCGAAGTCCATTGTTAATGATGTATGTATAGCAATTAAATTGCACTGTGTATCACTGTTTCGGCACTTAAGTTTATTTAATAAACACTTAGCTAGCGCTTGCTTCCGCAATACAAAACATACTTATTCATTAATTAAAAATTACATAAAATTTGTTTATGAAACACTAACACATTTTCAGAAACTTTACGTTATCTTCAAATTTTTAGTTTTTTTTTTTTGATTTTTAATTTCTTTGCTTTATTTCGTCGATGATTTACGCGTCGCGACAAGCTCCACGGCGGCTGTTCTGCTTGCCTTCACTCACTGTGCGCGTATGGCAACGTTCGCGGTGTTCGCACGTCTGCTAGAGCTTTCTTTAGCTGGTCCAACTGAATGACCGACGCACTCGTACGCTTCTATGCAAGTCGCCTAGGTTTTAACGCGACGACAGCGTGGATCCAACTGAAAACAGAAATGTGAAAAAACTTTTGACGGCGGAAAATGCGAATAATGTTGGAGAAAAGATGCTTTTTAAATGAATGAAATTGAAAGTTTCGTCTCAAAGAGTCAAAGAGACTAAATGTATGCCAAATTTATGTAGCAAATCCGCAATGCAGCGCGCTGAGCGCAAGAGAGCAAAAATGCATGCTCCCACACGCTGTGGCAAGTGCAAATTTTCTAGCTAAATAGCAAGTGCCGATGTTCACAAACCATATATGTATATGTATGTAATATATGTACTTATATACATACATACATGTGTCGTTATCTCAACAGCGTAGCATGCACTTGACGTTGCGCGAGGTAATGTACGCTGCTGCGGCCCTCTGTCAGCTGGTTTGTTGCGCTGCAGCAGTACCACAGTCTACACTCTCTTTGTATGCATGCGCTCATCAAGCAGTTCAACCAATTTGTTTATTGTTTTTGCAATTCTTAAATTGTGTATATAAACGAGTATATGTATGTAGTGGACATTTCTTTTTCCATGCTCTCTCGTTCTATTTTTATTTGCTGCACAGTCATTTGCAATTGTTTACAAAAATAGTCGCTTTATTGGTTACACGTGCATTTTCTAGCGAAAATCCCATCGCAACTGGTCAACAGCTTGCTTGGCGCTCAGGTAACACGATGTGCACTCTGCGATATATAATTATTTTACCGGGTAAAAAAATGCAGTAGAAACAGTTGTTTTTCTGTTGTTATCTCACAAAGTTTGCAGGTGTGTGTGTGTGTGTGCATAATTTTCTCTTTAAACTGCAAACCGGATAAGATAAAAAGAAATTCTAGTTTGTCATTGAGTTATTAGAGTGCAATAAGCGTAAAAAGCTGGAAACTTTATACATATACATACATATGTATGTATGTATGTATATATGTCTGTATATCAATTAAATATGTATGTATATATGCGAAAAGTGTACTATTTGTTCGAAAGCCCTACGCTAATTAAAATAGCATTAAAAACCCCGTTTTCCAGTTAATTCCTGTCATTACAGAGTTTCTCCTAAAAACATTTTCAATATCATGTTCTAATTATAAAGTATTAAAATATCGGGTGTTCCAAAAAGTCTTTTTCGATTGACATTTTAATGACATTTGTACATATCTGTCATATTTGACGTTTGTTTTAGGCAGTTAAGGGGGCCTATTCTGTAACTCAATTCGAAAATAAATTTACTCGAATTCGGATTTTTTATATTCTGTAACTCGATTTTCGGATTTTCAAGCCAATTTTTGAATAAAATATTCGTAAGCTTTTGAGTTGTAGAAAGCAAAAACGAATATTGTACGTATTTTTCCTGTCACAGGGTGGTATAACTTTCGCATAATGATAAAGTAGATCCGAATTTCGAATAGAATACATTTTCGAATCGAGTTACAGAATAGGCCCCAAGGGCTTATAGCCACTTTTTAACTACATTTAATATAAATTGTGACAAGAAAGCACTTTGAATTGTTATTAAATTCCCAGGGTGAATGATATTTCAAAAATAAGTATATATTTTGCTAAGTTGGGACTGTCCTTAATTACTATGTCAAATATGAGCGCAATCTGTCAACAGGTGCTACTTCGGACTGAGTAGGCAATTGAGAAGCAAAGTCCTCTCTCGACAAACAGTTTTTTGATAGCAGCTGTTCAGACCGAAATTAAAGACAACGGCAAGACACGGCTACGCTGGCTAAGTCCATTTAAAAGATTAGATTATATCCATTTGGCGACACGTAAAAAGCATTTTGTTAACTCATAATTAAGAAGAAGAAGAATCCCAATGTTGGAAAAGGCATGTTCAGACCGAAAATTTAAAAGTTTATATTTAAGCTTTCACTGCCGTTAGAAAGATCAAAAAACAGCTGTTATTGTCATTCAAGAATTCACATCGCTTAATATTTATCAAAAGAAAAGATTGTCATATAGTATTTTGAAATAAAAAGACGGCGTTTTTTAATATTTTCCATATAATAGAAATAATGGATGCATTTTTTCATTTGTTAAGTCGATTTTCAGATGAAATTAGATTCATTGCTTAAAAGAACATTTTTTTCCCTTAGTGTCTAAATCAGCTGTGATAATGTAACAGATTTCCAGTGCTGACAAGTAGATTGCGCAAAATCAGAGTCGCACAGAGAGATTTAGCGTGGATCAGTTTCAAATCATTTCAATGAAGTGATTTGGAACCGTCATTTTTGTATGGCGAAATCTTGATAAATTTTTAAGATTAGTGGGATAATTCATTCAACAGCCGAAATCGTGTGATTAAGTGTCGGTCTGAACATGGTATTACGGTGATTCAGTTTTATCAAAAATATAAGCCTATAAGTAGTACAAAGCCTTCAAAGACGGTCGAGAGATCGTTGAAGTCATGCCACGCTCTGGACGACCTTCGTAACAACCTTCAATTTATGAAAATATTAAAAAAGTAAAGATTGATTTTGGTGTATATTTTGGATATGAAAAGCGTAAAGCTGAATTTTTTTCAAAAACAGTACCATAAAAAGGACTCATTGGACATGCTTGGGCATTATAACTGCCGATGAGAAATATTATGAGTTTGACATGCAAACAAGTCAACAATCATCGGAATGGTGCCTGTTTTCAGTTGATCGAAGAGATAAAACAAAATTCGCTGAAGAACCTGAAACAATTTCATTGTGTTAATAATCATACCCCTGAAGTACGATAATATTTTCAGCTGTCTGTAGCAGCCGCTAAGGTTAGCTGTGTTTTTATGAACTTCAGGAATTTCGTTTGTTAAAGTGGATCAGAGAAGAATTTGCTTTTGAATTCTTGGCTAAAAATAATACTGTAACGATGCTCCAGCCTACATATTCATCAGACGAGGTTTAGTGCGACTTTTATCTATTTGCAAAAAATAAGAGAATCTTAAAATCCTTTACAAGCATAAATGGCATTAACAGCCCATCACTGACAGCGATATAGGATATACCAAAAACCGAGTTTGTGAAGTTTTTCGAAAAAACGCGTTTTTCTGACTGCTTACAATTCTGAGTGCTTACAACTCTTTAAAGAAATTTCTACAAGTAAATGAAATAAGTTTTTGGAAATGAAGCTCCATTCTCGGTTAAAGTGGCTTTCATAAAGTAATTGTTTAAACCATTGGTGATATTCGTAGGTTATTTTTAAATAAGGCATGCAAATTGAAATCTATTAAATTCAATGCTGTAGCACATTCAAACATCAGCATTTAATGCGAGTTGTTTGTCAGCTTGGAACTCGACAAAAATATTTTAATTTTTTACACATATTTTTTTTATTTGTGTAGCTCTTTGGTGGTTAAGGGGGAAGCCTGCTTTAGAAGCTTCAAAAAATCGATTTTTTTTACTTAAATCTCTTTAAAAATAATCTAAGAATATGTCCCCAAAGTTATAGATGGGAATTCGAAATATTTTCGAAGCTAGAAGGGAAATAGTGACCGAGCGTCTAGCAGATATTATATATAAGTGCTTGGGCAGAAAACGAAAACTTTGACGCGCGATTTCTCGGTTTTTCATTTTTACGATTTTTCTTAATTGGCGGGCAGGATGGAAAAAAAATTGTGGCGAAGCTTATTATCTTTGGCATTAAATTATCTTCTATTTAAACTAAAAAAAACTAAGAAAATTCAAGTTTAAACATATTTTTAAACAACATAAAGTAAAATTTTTTTGGTCAAAAAACACTTTTTTTCAATTTATAAAAAAATTGTAAAATTTAACACTTTTTTTTGGAATTTTTTTAGTTTAACTAGAAGATACATTATTAAAAATATGAATCTCTTTGAATTTTTTGTTTCCGACAGAAATTGCGACCTGCATCCTGCCGCCGTTCGCCAAATGCACATGCGAGATGCATCCGGCAATTGCTTCTCAAAGGCAGAATATCGAAGATTTCGTATTCAAAAAATTTGTGAATGATGTTTACATATGTATATAACTACAAACCCTAGAAATTTTGCTTTAATCAATTAATTCATTCCCTCCCAAAAAATTCTTCAAAAAAATCGAGTTTTTTAAGTCTCTAAAGCAGGCTCCCCCCTTAAGTGGAATTGAACTCGATTTCGTAACCTACCTCTATATTTTTCGTATTTACAATAACGTAACTTTATCTATATTATATTTTAATTGTTTTAAGAACCACTCTCTAGTTTTTAATTATATTATCTGTAACAGTAAAGTGGTTAGAGGAAATGGCAGAGAGAACGTATACGCCATGTATAATTTGTTTGCTGCTCAAGAGAGAAACGAGTTTACTGGGCATCATATGATATAACAAGTGGAAAGGAAAATAGTTATGTAGGTAATGTTTAGAAGAAAATATTTTTAGAAATTTACTCCAGGTAGATAATTTACCTGATAAGATCTCATGGTTTTCATTATGATTTTTAAATGTCACTTGTTGAGTTTAGGATAGAAAATTAACGTCATTGATCACGAGAAAATAACTGATAGAATCATTAACATGGAGAACTATGAAATGTGCACAATTATAATAGGTTGTCAAAAAAGTCTTGCGGTATTTTCCCTAGTTGGCGCTGAAAGCGCGTAGTTCTAGTTTTATTCATCGGGTCATGCTATACCTTTTTGGAAAGTTCATTTCACGCGCTAACACGTGTTTGATTAATTGTCGTTTCTTTTAAGTCGTTCGTGAGTTATAGCGTCGCAAACATGGAGCAAAATGAAGAAAAAATACGGCATAATTTACAGTACTACCTCGATAAAGGCAAAAATGCATCTCAAGCCGCCAATAAAATTTGTGCAGTTTATGGACCCGATACAGTTTCCATTTGCACCGCACAACGATGGGTTCAACGTTTTCGTTCTGGTGTAGAGGTGGTCGAAGATGCGCTACGCTCCGGAAGGCCTGTCGTCGAAAATTGCGATAAAATCGCTGAATTGGTCGAACCGAGACCGGCATAGTAGCAGCCGTAGCATCAAGAGCTGGGCATGAGTCATCAAAAATTCCTTTCAATTTCAATAAAAAAAAAAAAAATTCAATAAAAATACCGCAAGACTTTTTTGACAACCCATTATTTGAGCTACGAAATATGCCACTACCCAGAAAACGGAAGCTGCATATTTAGTCTAATTGTAAGACAGTGATTACGAGAAAAAATATTTCCTTTTATTTAAAAGAGGTTGAAACTAGATGGGCCATGAATCTTAAATTAATTTATATTCGTTTAAATCGTCCTTTTTCCTCGGTCGTTTAGGCGTTACGCTGTATTGCATTCTGCTGACCTCTGCTTTTTGGCTGAAATGTATTCCTTGAGCTGGTTTGCGAAACTCGCATCTAAAGTACGCTCGGCCTTCTGCCATTTTTGGCGTAGCTCAAGCCCAGCTTTCCTCTTCCTCCTTTGTCCGATTTGACATGCAGCTAAGCCTTTCGTAGATTTTCACCGCCACTTTTGCTTCCAACGTTTTCTTACTGGCATATCACTTTTAGCATCCTCCGGTGAGCGTCGCAAAGCCTCTTTTTTCGGATTGCTGACACTTTCGAAGTCGGAGTCTTTACGCACTGTAGCACCTCTACGTAGCAAAGTTTAGTTGCACGCCGGTGGCAGTAGCCACTTCTCCCATCATGATTTTCGTACTTTTCGACCACCTTGCTGAATTTTGTTTTCAGACAACCTCTATCTCTAGCGTTTTATACCTACTGCCAGGTAACTCATTACCAATGGCAGAAGTAGCTATACACCCCATCCCCCAGTGTCAAATGTAAAGCAAGTTAGCAGGAAGCATGGAATGGATAGACGTCACTAGTCGTCTTGAAACTACTCCAGTTGTCAAACCGTGTTGGTGTCAGCTATATTACCCTGTCAACGAAGGGAATATAGTATGAGGATCTACGCCCACTGTTGAACATAACTTTTCCTTCTTTTCGTCAACGTAATTGCAGAAGCTCTGTTGTCTCGCACATCTTCAATCAGTGATCTGCTCATACTATATGTTACCTGGGACTGTCTACGTACGATCACATTAAACTTCGTTAAACCAATTTTCGACGATTAATATCTAAAGGGAAGGTCATTGTACACATTTCAGCTTTGAATTCATTCGAATCAAATCAGCGCGATTTCCGTGCAAAAACCCAAAATCGAATAACTTACCGAATTTGTTATTTTACCATCTCTCGAAAATCCGCGGACACGCCCGCTTTCACACTTTTTACTAGTAGCCATTCTATACGGATTATTAGGAGTACAATTTACCTGATTAATGACTTCTGATTTTCTTATTTTGAACACATACAAACACACATACAAGTATATATAATAATTTGAACCGATTTTAATGCCACAAATTTTGCTGAAGTAAGCCAACTCCAACAGTCGTGGTATTAAAATTGACTGATCACCTATTTGGTTTATCAAAGCAAATAACAATAACAAACATATTCGATAAGAACAAGTGGTAACAGCCTTTATTATAGTGCACTTAGATGTTCAATAAAGATAATATTGCAGCCAAGTATTCCTTATTTTCAGCGTTTTATATTACCATAATATTGATTGCAGACGAAATGAAAGCTCTCTGCGAAGCTAAGATAACAAATATTGAGTTTAAATAGCAGAAACTATGAAAGATTATTCAAGTCAATATAAGGGGTTACATGGGTTTCCAAAAAATTGAATTTGTTATGTCTTATTGAATTCTACAACACGTCTAGACGAAGGATTTTTTTCGATTACAACTATTTGGAAAGAAAAATGTCGTGAAATTTTAATTTTTTTGTAAAAATGCCTGAGAAAACCCCAATTTTTCCGTAGTCCAAGATCAAAATTAAGGTTTTAACTAAAACACGTATTTTTCCACTTTAGACCAAATGCGGGCTCATCTTTTGTTCGAGGGGTCACCGGAAATAGCAATGGCCGAGTTTCAAATATTTTTTCCAAAAATTTCATAATTTCTTTGTCAATAGTGTATGTTGTAACAATAAAAAATTCTAATAAAATATTTAATTTTTTATATGTGAAAAAAATTTTTGAAAAAAGTCTGTTTTTTACCCGAGGAAACCATATACATACATAGTTCCATAAGCTAACTAACATTTTCACTTGGAAGGTGAGCTTTCAGTTGCATCTTTATACTCTCGCAACAAAGTTGCCAAAGAGAGTATTATAGTTTTGTTCACATAACGGTTGTTTGTAAGTCCTAAAACTAAAAGAGTCAGATATAGGGTTATGTATACCAAAGTGATCAGAGTGACGAGTAGAGTTGAAATCCGGATGTCTGTCTGTCCGTCCGTCCGTCTGTCCGTCCGTCCGTGCAAGCTGTAATGTGAGATATCATGATGAAACCCGTCTATAAGAAGGTTAAGTTCGAAGATGGGCAAAATCGTTTTTTTTCATAACTAAACCATAAATAAAGTACATATCTATTTGGACGGAAACTACTATAGTTTTTTGTACATATCTCAAAGACTACTATAGCTATGTCAACTCTATAGAGTCCTTTCTTTCAGGCATTTCCATATACAGTTCAAAAATGGAAGAAATAGGATTATAACCACGCCCACCTCCCATACAAAGGTTATGTTGAAAATCACTAAAAGTGCGTTAACCGACTAACAAAAAACGTCAGAAACACAAAATTTTACGGAAGAAATGGCAGAAGAAAGCTGCACCCAGGCTTTTTTTAAAAATTGAAAATGGGCGTGGCATCGCCCACTTATGAACCAAAAACCATATCTCAGGAACTACTAGAACGATTTCAATGAAATTCGGTATGTCATATTTTCTTAACACCCCGATGACATGTACGAAATATGGGTGAAATCGGTTCATAACCACGCCTTCTTCCAATATAACGCTATTTTGAATTCCATCTGATGCCTTCTCTGTATAATATATACATTACGAACCAATGATGATAGCGGAATAAAACTTTACACAAATATGGTATTTGAGCTGAGGTAACCCTTGTGGAAAAATTGTCGTGATCGGACTATAACTTTTCAAGGTTCCTGATATCGAACACGAAGAACTCAGTGCCTAACCTAACATAACCTAATTTTTCACCGAAAATATCGGTAAATCTCTCAGACATTTTCATGTAATTCAGAAGGCATCATTTTTATACTCTCGCAAAAAAGTTGCTAATAACAGTATCTCGATTATCACTTAATCATGCGAGAGTATAAAATGTTCGGTGACACCCGAACTTAGCCCTTCCATACTTGTTTTTATTTTTACTTGTTTCTTGACAGAGTTTTTACTACTATGGTACAATTTTGCTTTCTAGTACGAGTATGCTCTGAGCAGAGAACAGAAGATAATTTTTCAAATCTTTGTAAATTAAAAGCACCCAAACGCTCAATTGTTGAAAAACTGTAGATAACACACACGCTGTAAAATTACTTTCGACTAAGATTGAAGTGCCCATACTGTGTTAGTCACCCTGCGAACTTATTTTGTATCGAAGAATTTCGACACTTTTGTAGATAAACTACTGTGCCCAAAATAAGGTGACATTTGAATTTAAACTACGCGCGTCGAAGGATTTGGAGAATTATTTTTTTTTTAGGTTGGTAGTACTGTCAGTCACATTTATGTCAAATTTCATGTCAAAATATTCATTAGTGTTTGAGATACGTGTCGTTTTGTGTGCTGCTAAAAGTGAGTTTTTCGTTTTTTGCGATGTCGAAATTTGTTGAGCAAAGAATTTGCATTAAATTTTGTTTACGGAATCAATTTTCTGCTGCGCATACGTTGAGGATGGTGCAGAAAGCCTTTGGTGATGAAGCTATGTCTCAAAAAAAAATGTTTACAAGTGGTATATTGAGTTCCAAGCCGGCCGTGAACGTGTCGAAGACGAAGAGCGTCCAGGGCGACCATCAACCTCAACCGACGAAGCTCACTCAAAGATTTGGTGTTGAAAAACCATCTATTAACAATTAGAGACCTTGCTGATGAAGTTGGCATATCGAAAGGCTCAGCTAATACCATTTTGAAGGATGTTTTTGGGCCTCAAGCGCGTCAAATCTCGACTGGTACCGAAAACATTGAATTTTTTGGAAAAAAAGCGTCGCGTTGAAGTGTGTGAAACGATGCTTTCCGACTGCCAGGGTGTCATGAAACGCATTATAACTGGCGATGAGACTTGGATCTATGCTTACGACCCCGAAACAACCGGTCAATCGAGCGAATATCGTGCCAAAAGAGAGCCGAGACCAAAAAAATCGCGCCAAAGTCGCTCAAAAATCAAGGTCATATTGACTGTTTTCTTCGATTATCGTGGTGTTGTGCATTATGAATTCCTTTTTCGTAAAGGTCGTCCAAGGTTAGTTGTTGTTCCGGTAACTGTAGATGCTGTGAGCAAACATACTTGTATATTCCAAGATCGACATGTGACTTATTGTAAGATTGAGACAATGAGTATGGGATCAGCATACATTCGATATTGCATGAACACACTTTTTGTCAATTGGGTCGAGAGAAATGTTAAAAAATACAATAGCGGTGCTTTGAAACGTGCCTATGACTGCTTAATAGCTGATGATTCAGTCGATTGTAGGTGTTTCCAATTCAACAAAAGATGTTCGCGCACGAAACCCTTCCAAGCAAACTATTTTTTACTTTTTGGAAAAAACGGGGCATATTCAAGAGGTGTTTGATGCGTCCAAAATGCATGCTTTGGAGATACCTCAATCAGAGTGGCAAAAGTGCTTCGATAATTGGTTCAAACGCATGCAGAAGTTTATGGATCTTAATGGAGAATATTTTAAAAACCATTAAGGGGGTATTCTAGTCTGGAAATGCTATTTAACGGCATTTTTTAAAGTCCAATAAAAAAAAACTAAGAACATTTTTACTATCCAATTTTTTATCAGATATTTATTGATATTTTAAGAATACAAAAAAAAAAAAAAAAAAAATTGTGATAATTTGATTAATTGCGGCGTGGTGGCGTGGCGGGGTTGAAAATAAGGGTGCGCCCTTCCTGACACGATTCCAACACTTTGGGTGATCTGAAAAAAAAAAAAAATTTTTAATCAGTACAAATGCCGCTATCATCTGAACTAGGATAAATAAAAAAAAAATTTTCTGTAAATGGCGACTGTTTGAATTTTTTGCCCGTTTTTAGGCAAAGATCAAAATTTTTTAATAATAGTAAAAATCAAAATTTTTTAATAATAGTAAAAATCAAAATTTTTTAATAATCCTAGTTCCAACCATAGAGAGATATATAAAGAAGGTCCACACCAAATTTCAAGTTAATCGGTTCATTAGAACTTGAGAAATCATGTCAGAAGTGTTGAAAATAGTAGTTTCGAGAAAAACGCGATTAAAGATTTGAGTCTAACTGCAGGCAGTCTATACGCTGCGTCACTAAAATAACTATAAGTCGGCAAATAATAGGAATTTTAAAAATTCCCTTGGGGAATATATTCTTAAAGGTCCAGTCTTTAAGAATATGCAAAAAAAAATCGATTTTTTTTCAAAATTCTAGACTAGAATACCCCCTTAAGGGGGGTAAGGTTTGACAACTTTTTTTTTCCACTTTTTTTAATTTTTTATTTCTGAACCATCAACATCTCGAGAATATTGTGTTAAAGTTTTAGGTCATTCGGAGAAAAACTAACGAAGTTACAGCAGGTTGAATAACGGTACCTCCAGCTACCTGCACTGAGTGTACAAAACTTTGAATCGATTTTCCCAAATATGTAATTTTTAAAGTCGGTGACCAGCCTACAGAAAAAACTACTGCATCGATCGTTTTGAAATTTTGTACAAATATTCTACATATACATATATAGCTCTCGAATGACGTCGAGTTTTTCCAAAAATAGTAATAATTTCTAAGAATTTTACAATAACAAATATGTCGATTTTTTCGTCTAAAATCGTAATGATACCAAAAATTGAAGAATTGAAAAATTAAAAAAAACTCGACGTCAATTGAAAGATAAACTATTAAACTAAAGAAAGCATTTTGATTTTTTGCTTTCGGATGATCCAATGATGCTGTAGGCTGGTCACCGCACAAAAACTTTTTTTCGAGGTGCCTGCAGAGATCGACTATAAATCCGTTATTTCTCGCTATTTTTCGATAAAACTTTTTTTAAGTATCCTTCAAATGTTGTACTTTCATATAATAATAAGTAAAATAACCCTACAGCAATAATTTTTTCTACAAAAATTCACGAAAAAAAGTATTTTTTCGACGAAACAAACCTTTCCCCCCCCGTTAAAGCGTTTTTGAATAATTAATACTTGATTTTGTACTCTAATCGAACTTGCATATGATAAGCAACACTCAGAGTCAAGTCAATGCGTCTGAAAAAGAAAATTTAAAATCCTCGTGGATTTATCTTCCACAGGCGGTTCCAACGAAAGTTTGTTTTTAAGATGAAGTTGTTTTATAATGAGACCTTAGGGCAAATATTGATTTTCTTAATAAGTATGAATTGTAAAAATCGTAATTGAAGGAGAAAAAGATGCTGCAATGACGCAGGCGGTTTCATTGTAAATGAGCATAGATGCACTTAAATTAAATGTAAAGTGTTTTGCGTGCAACAAATTGTTCTTAGACATGTTAAAGTTTATGAACATAACTCATCCATCAACGAGGCACTACATGCGTATGTACTTGTATATATGCATGTATGAATGGCTGTATGCATGTGCATCTACAAATATTTGAGGTCGTAAGTATTTAATTCATTTGTAATTGCACAAATTGTTATTGATGATGATGTTTAATAGAAATGTGCATGTTGATGTCAATCACAATTCAGCAGATAGGCAAAGAGTATTTGAACGCCGTTATATATGTACATATACATATTTATGTACTTACATAGAAATCTGTCTACAGTTTATATGTTTGTATTCGCGTTCTGTAAATTCCAGATGTGTGGAAAATCCAAGATAAATGTTTGTCAAGCGATCAATAAACAAAATAAACAAAAATAAAACTCTAGATAAGTTCATATCAAAGCAACCCCTCACCAATTCCTAATAGATAAATTGAAATAACTGAACACTCTTTATATGTAAAGCACGTCTTTCAAGCGCAGGTGGCTGCCATCATGGTAGCTGTAGATGTACTGATTCGCTTCAGCTTCTTTCAGAGGAGTGTGCATTCACTTCGATAGCCGAGTGGGTTTACTGGATTTGAGCTCCTTGACTACTAATGCGCTCAAAACTAGTCAAGAAGTGCATGATCTCGTTAACAATATTATCCAGCTTCTACCCTATTACCTATTTCATTCGATTGGAATGGTCGATTTTCCGATGTTCTCTAGCGTTCTAGCGCTGAACCTCTAGTAAGCTCGACAAGCGGAGCTCAGCAAACAGAACTTTTGCAAATGTGTGGTTCTTCGGGACCAGAGCGAACCGTAAGAGGTACTCCAAACTAGTTACTTGCTCTTAGCAAAGTCAATCTCGCCGCAATTTTGTGGGACAGTCTTTGCAAAAGCTGTATGAAGGAAGGTGAGGTGGAATCATCTTGTCACTTTCTGCTCTATTGATCGATATTTGCCAGGCTGAGATTGAAATGTCTCGGTAGATACACTCTCGGTGCACCTAACGAAGGGCCTGGAACTGATATTAATGCCCTTAACAAATTTGTGGTAAATTCAAAACGCTTTGTCGATCTAAGAGAATCTGGTGATCCACTTTTAAGATTTTTAGGAATGTGTAAGGAACACAACGGACGTATGTATATCTGTCTAAGTGAAATTCATCAATTCTTCTTCTTCTTCTTTATTGGCGTAGACACCGCTTAGCGATTATAGCCGAGTTAACAACAGCGTGTCAGTCGTTTCTTCTTTTCGCTACGTGGCGCCAATTGGATATTCCAAGCGAAGCCAGGTCCTTCTCCACTTGGTACTTCCAACGGAGCGGAGGTCTTCCTCTTCCTCTGCTTCCACCGGCGGTTACTGCGTCGAATACTTTCAGAGCTGGAGTGTTTTCGTCCATTCGAACAACATGACCTAGCCAGCGTAGCCGTTGTCTTTTAATTCGCTGAACTATGTCAATGTCGTCGTACAAGGTCTGTCGCAAAAGAAACAAGACTGTTAAAAAAAAAACAACAAAAAATTAATATTTTTCAAAAGTTATATTTTTTTATTCAAAGTAGTTTCATTGTGCTTCGATACAGCGTTTAGCCCGGTCAATTAGCATTTCAAATGAGTGTTTAAGGTAATTTTTCGGAATGCTCTTGAGAATATCGGTCGTCGCCTTTTGGATAGCTGAAATGTCCTTTCATGGGCAAAAGAAGTATTCCAAATAAGTAAAAATCACAGGGTGCCAGATCAGGTGAGTAGGTAGGTGAGATTAATGGTTAATATGGAGTTTTTTGTCAAAAAATCAGTGACAAGCGTCGACCGATGACACGGCGCATTAGCGTGCAACAGGCGCCAGAACCCTACCTCACGGTATTGTGGTCGAGCACGACGAATGCGTGACAAAAGACGCTTCATAACACCAAGGTGAAACACAGCATTAATCGTTTGGCCAGGTGGGACGAACTCTCGGTGTACAATACCCTCGGAATCGTAAAAACAAATCAGCATTGTCTTTATTTTTGACTTCTTTTTTTGATTTTGGCCGGCCCGACTTCTGATCGTCACAGAGGTCCTCACGACCTTCTTGGAATCGCTTAAACCACTCATGCACATTACTACGGCATACGCACTGATCACCATAAACTTTTTTCATCATTTGAAATGTTTCAGTAAACGTTTTCCCAAGTTTAAAACAAAATTTAATATGACCAAAAGCTGCTGTCACTTTTTGATCGATAATATCGATTGTAGTTATCCAAGTGTCTTAAAATTTTTACGAAATGTCAACAAGAGATCAAACTTTTTATTTCATTCATAAACAGTTTAAAAGTTCTGTTTCTTTTGCGACAGACCTTGTATATACGAATTCACATACAAATCTTTCTATACATAGATATACATATATGTATGTATATAAAGCTCTATTTGTGGAAAACAGGTGTTTTCAAACTCACGGTTATGAATTTTAATTGGCCATTCACTGGTTGAATTAATCGATATATGTACATAATATGACCCGGCTTTAAGTTTTCTTATTTGTATTGAAATAATATATATATAACTTTTAATTTTCTATATTATTACTGTCACTTTTAGACTTTTTGAATGTGATTTTGGGTGTGTTTTTCTTGAACGATTAGGACGGCGTCCAACAAACCAATACTTGACCTTTGAATAAGATATCTCAGATTTGTTGTTAAAAATATCAAAGGTAAAAAACACCGGTGGTGTCCTCTACGAATGTAAGAGGTAGCTAGGGGCAAAAAGGGTCCTATCACCTGCCCTTACGAATTGATGTGTTCAACAGCGGCAGTCAATTCAAGCTCATTTTATGGTTGTTGTTGTTGTTGTTGTAGCGGCAGAATTATGCCGAGTTGACAGTCTTTGGCTGGATAAAAATTCCTGTCCGTTCCGGATACGTAGACCCGACTGTCGTGAGAACGGCTTAATTTACGGCGCTTTGGGGTGGTGGACCGCTGCCAGTAAAATCTCATGCAGGAAATAAGTGTTATTAAGAGTGTAATTAACGTTAACTGTAGTTGTATTTAAGTGTTTTTATATGTATGCTGAAATAACGCTTCGTTTCAATATCATATTGAAAACGAAGAATCACATTACCTATAATTATCATCATGAGTTTGTATGACCCTTGACGAGAAAGAAAGCTCCATCATTATCGATATACTTCACTTACGGTAATCGCCTGACTAAATTGAAATATTTTAGTGCTCAGTTTTGAGACTTCTTTTCCAGTGTTTTAAGATATGCTTCTAAATACTTCCAATGATATAATATAATCTGATGATGATCCAATGATATAATATAATCTCAGTTGACTTTATTTGTCTAATATATGCATTTGCTATTTTATATTTTTATGTATAAATTGTTTATAAGTATAAATGAAGTTATATTGAACAATATTATTTTTTATAAATTATTGGTAAGACATTGTCGCCAGCAGTCAAAATTTTAAAGTTAGTAACAGTTATTGTAAATTTACACATAATCTCCAAAAACAAACGGCTTTGTGAGGGTAGTAGTCATGCTTGGAACTTGTTTTGAACTGTTAAAGAAGAGAGAAAAATATTACAGTTAGTTTTTTTAGTATAAGCTTATAAATTATAAAGATTAGCTTCAGTTTATTTTAGAGTCTTTATTATTACTTTTATTATTTTAACCATCTGCGTTCACTCGAAAATCAAACTTTTCAGGATTTATAATAATAACGTAGAGATCAATGAAATATTTTTTAGAACTTAATATTGTAGGTGATAAATACATATCTCTCCAGTGCTGATTACAGATAATTTGAAATGACAATTATACAACTCTAAATATTAGAATTCATAATTTTTTCAAAAAAGGTTAAAAAGTCCTGGGAGCTTTTAAAACTAATTAGATAAAACGGAAAATATTTAATTATTCATCAATATTTATTTTTTGTCATCAAAGTAATGCCCATCAGATGTAATAGATTTATGCCAACGTTTTTTCCAGTCCTCGAAACACTTTTCATAAGCACTTTTTGAGATGGCCTTTAGCAACTTCAGTGAATTTGGTTTTATCTTCCACGCAGCGGCAATTTTAGTTTGGGGAACAAGAAAAAATCACATAGAGCCAATTCTGGTGAATATGGTGGTTGTTCGTTAATATTCATTGCGTTTTTGGCTTTAAATTCGGTTACAATCGTGACTCAATGCGACGGTGCATTATCATCGTGTATAATCCATGAATTGTTTTTCCACAATTCCGGCCATTTTCGACGAATGTTCTCATCAAAACACGCACAAAAAAACAATTGGCATTTGTGGTTTCGGCTTGTTTTTTTTTCTCCCTTCCGATGATTGTTGACTTGCGTGCAAGTCAAGCTCAAAAATCCATGTCTCATAGGCAGTTAAAACGCTCTTCATGAATGTGGTATCGGATTTCACACGATTAGGCATGTCCAAAGAGACCTGTTTACGGCCTTCTTTTTAAAAGAATTCAGCTGCATCGGCACGAGTCATGCAAGAACACGTTTCATACCCATAATATCAACCAAAATCATTCCAACGGACTCGCGATAGCTGTTGAGCTCTATTGCCATCTCTCTAATACTTTAATGACGATTTTCAAGCATCACATCCTACGAAATTTGGTTAAAAATACAAAATTTGAGACAAATTCTTTGTTCGATATTTTTATCCATTGTAAAAATCGCAACGCACTACTGAAGTGTGCTGACTTAAGCAACTGCTGTAAACAAACAATTGGAGAAATGTTTACTACCGTTCGGAACTCGATGTATAACTTTAAATACCAGTGTATATTTCTTCTACAAAAAGGGCTTCTTCATAAAAATACAACAACGGATTTAAGTTCACTTTGAACTTGTATAAACATTTAAAACGAACAACAAATTGGAGGAGTACTCATGTAAACAACAAGAGAAAATAAGTAGAAAGGCAAGTGTCAACCTTATGACATCTTAAAGCTTTTTCTTATCTTTACATAATTTAAAAGTAACCTGGAACTAGTGAACGCACATGTTACAGTTTCAAATAAAACTCTCACAAAAAAAATTTAACTTTGTAAATAAACAACATTTAAACATAACTTACCCTGTTTTAGTCTTCACAGTTGCTATGGCGTTCTTCATGAGCTGCTCTATATTGGTATTATCTCCTTTAAGCTTAATTTCATCGCATAAGGCTTGCACGAATGGGCTGCCGGAGTCGGTGCGATATGACACATAACCTTAAAGAAAATCGGATATGAGCATACATTGCTTATCATTTTAATTTATAATTTTGTTACCTTCAAAAGTACTGTAACATTTCAATATTTCAGTTGGCGGTCCGCGTGTCGTATAAGCATCTGTTTTATATTCACCCGGTACCAGGTCACCTTTACAGGCTTGTATAATGAATATTTTCGGTTTGTCCTTCAACGTTGGTATATCTAGTATTGGATAAAGTATGACTTCGTTCAAATTGTAGACGCCATCGGTGGCCGCAATCGAATCATTTGCACTACCATGGCTAAGTATAACAATTACCAGGCAAGAATAATTTTTGAAATTCTTTGTTGTTACTAGAAATATGTAAAGAAATAAAAAAGTTAGTGATATGTATGTATGTACAAAGATATTTTTAATATTGCCATATTTTATATGAATTTTTTTGATGTCAGCCAAGTGGAGAGTTATACAGAATATAGTGGTTCTCATAGGGATTTACAGTTAATACTTAGTGTATAGTCTAGCGGCAGTTAAGGTTATGCGTCGCGCCCATACTAAGTAGATAAGCAATAACTAGACTTTCTCGGTAAAAATTATCTGGGTCCGTCATATAGGAACATAAGGAAATGAAAAGGCGGACGAGCTGGTGTTGGGCTCTTGGCGAACACCTCAGTTCGTGTAACAGCAACTAAAATATGCCGTTTCCCTTTGGGGTAGTGAATGGTGGACTGTTCCAAAAGCTTATATGTTTAAGTAAGTATACACTAAGTAACATTGTAGGAGTTATCACAGGACAAACACATCTAAGATCCTACCTTCATAAACTGGGTAAAGTGGAGTCGGCAAAATGAAGAGAGTGATGGGATTAATGGCCAGCCTTCCTGACTGACTTTCGACTTTGATCAAAAAAGAGGTATTCTATCAAATCCACTCAGCTACTGGTGCCGCGGGAATATTACCTTTGTGAATGCCCAGCTTTTAGTCGGTTGTGATAGGAGTGACTTTCGACTTTGGTCATCCGGGTGGCAAAAAAAGAGGTATTCTATCAAACCCACTGAGCAACTGGACCGGTTTGGGGGGCAATGGGCCTAAGATTGGCTTAAGTTTGGACGCTTGTGTGGTAACAGCTAGTATTAGTCAGGAGACAGCAAAATATTTAGAAAATATTCGAGAAGAAATTTAGGTATTCTGACTGTAATATATCTAGTACTGAGACGCGGAATATATCTACAAAGGATAATGAGTTAAGAAGAAAATTGGGCCTTCATAGTCAATGTGAGGAAAAAATTTTACTCCCACTCTCTCACAATTTTGGAATCAACACTGTCGTTCTGAGGATAAAATCTTTTCAAGATTTCAAAAAGAGAACATAGAAATAGATGGGAATAGGTACGTCATTCGTCAAAGAATTGTCCTAGTCCCTCAAGCCATTCAATTTGTTTGCAGCTTCCGACAATTATTTGGTCTTATTGCGGCCTGATCAATTTGGATATGGATCGCTTCGAAACTAATTAGAGGACGCTGCAATTTAGAACTTCAGTGGACCTATAGGCATAAGTTTTCCCAATGTGGTCGTTTGGCTTCTGATTTCGTTACAGATCTTTTGAGAGATATCGGCAAAGAATTTAAATGTTCTCCGAATAGAGGATGGTAACCGAATAGAGGATAGCTACAATCTACAGCTGTAATGTAATGTATTTGTCCAATGGGTTAATCAAAAAATTTCGAATTATTTTTGTTAATGTTAAGAAATTACTCACATTTCCTAATAGTATCCTTGATATTGTTGACTGTAGGATTCTTTTTAGTGTCCACATTCAATTTGTACTTCAGCAATGTTTCCTTTATGAGCTTCGCATCATAATCGCTGCCATCACGCTTGTCAAATCGCGTCTTGTCCGCAAAGTCCACGGTATTGAAAATCACAGCGTAACCTGGCTTTAGATTAGACTTGACTTGGACTGCACTGGCACTTAGTGACTTTTGCGGCAGCGACAACGTTTGCGTCGAGGGCTTGATCGCTGGCGTAAAGCTGCTGCTTTGCGATAAAGGCTTTGTTGTTAGCGGTTTTGTGCTGGTCAAAATTGGTGAGAGATACATAGAACTGGTGGTGGTTGTGGGTTTGGTGTAACTAATCGCGTCACGTGGCCTATACGCGCTATTGCCATAAGGCGACACATAATTTGGCGTTATTGTTGTTGCTGATTTAGTATTAGAAAATGCTGGAGTTATTGTTGTTGCTGGTGTATTGGTATTAAAAAATGCGGCTCTTTTGCTTGCAATACTGGTGTCACTCGAGCTCGTACCTATTTTCGAGATGGCCAACTTACTGCCGCTGCCACTTTGACTGCGACTGTAACTATTTACAAGTGGAGAGACGCTTGTTGTTGTTGTACTGCGACTATAACTATTTACAAGTGGAGAGACGCTTGTTGTTGTTGTTGTGCTGCGAATGGGTTTCATCAATGATGAGCCAGTCGGCGGCGTTGAGCTGGGAAGCGCTGGCAGCGCCCTAAGCATTGACTGCGGGGCATAGTTGTCGACATGAACGTTTAACGTTGTTGTTGTTGGCTTACTGCTGGTGAAATCTCTCCACGACGCACCCGACCCCATTTTTGTACCAGTCGACTGTTGGAATTTCATTTTTTGCTGTTGTAGAAAGGAAGTCTGTGTGCCGCCATTTGTTTGCGTAACTGTAGTCTCCTGTTTGGTCCATGATGTAGGATTGGTGAAATTCGGAAAGGGACCAGACGTCATTAACAGCTCAGCCAATTCCTCTTTAGTGGGTGTACGACGTATTGAGATCTCAGTGACGCGAGCAGTCTTTTGATTCGTCACCGTTTGCCTGACGGTTTGATGAGTCATTTTGTTATTTTCATTGTCGAAAATCGTTGCACTTTTTTCGGTCGTATTCGTTGTCTCCGAATGCGCAGTGGCAGTGCGCACTTTCATGCGTGGATCCTGTAGCACCAGGGCGTTGTTTTTAGCTTCTTTGGAATCATTTGGTTCCTTCTTTGCACTCTTTTTAAACATTTTGCACAGCTGTTTCAAAGAAATGTCTACAACTCACTAACTAACAATTTGTGCACAACAAAAGGGTGCTAGAAGATAAGAAAAGATAAGAGCGTGTGTTATCTACAGGCAAATGCGAGGCATATTCGTTCTATTGATACGCTACATTTCGATCACAATGCAATAATACACCCAATTTTTTCTGTTTACCATTTACTTATCAGAAAAATAGCAGTAATAACAAGAAAAAACGTTGGCTTCGGTTCTCTTCCCTCCATTCACAAATACAAATTATTCTTTAAAAAGAAAACAAAACTTATTCCGATCATTCAGTTTGTATGAGAGCTATTTGCTATAGTGGTCCGATATCGGCGCTTCCGATAAATGAGCAACTTTTTGGAGAGAAAAGGGCTTGTGCAAAATTTCAGATCTATATCTCAAAAACTGAGGGACTAGTTTGTGTATATACAGGCAGACGGTCAGACGAGTATGGCTAAAACGACTCAGCTCATTCTGCTGGGTCTCTGAAATTTCCCTTTGGTTGTTACGAACTTCGTGGCATACTGTATTATACCTAGTTCTGGGTTTAAAAACATATAACGAGCCTAACCTCACTCTCAGAATCAAGTGCTATATAGAAAGCTTTCTCATTTGACGAGATATCTTCAGAAAATTTGGCATGTATTATTATTCAAGGCAACGGTGCAATCTCCGCAGAAATATTTGAAAACGAGTCACTATAGCATATAGCTGCCGATCAAACGAACCGATCAAAATCAAATTCTTTTAAGAAATATTTTGTATTTGTGAAGGGTATTATAGCTTCCATGCAGACGAAGCTAGCGTTTTTTGCTTTTATTTCGTTATCATTTTTATTACACGTAAAAATGAGGAGATAATCAATTTCTCTATAATTTATTTACTAATACGTAGGTTGCCATTTATATTTCGGTATTTGGTAACACTAGTGTTCCAAACTGGCGATTCACAAGTTTATGGTTTGACATTTTTGATATTATACATCAGAAAGTTTTGATATATAAGCGGTATTTGTTGTATTCACTTCGGCCAAAAAATTGATTTAATCGCGAAGACTTCGCGACATTATTCTTCACATCGACGTTCGATGAACTTAAGGGGTTACATGGACTTACGGTTTTCAAAAAATTTAATTTTTTATTGTCCTAATCAATTTTACAACAGTTCTAGAATGACCTAAACTTGAACCGAGTAATAGTTTCGGAGATACAGCCTTGAGAACTTGTGCGCTCGAGGCTAGCTCTGCTAAGTGCGCCGACTTTAAACGCGTTTTTCTCTGTGTTTTTGAAGTCGGTTGGCAAGATTTCTCGAGAATTACTTAACCGACCTTCTAGAAATTTTACACAGATCCTTAAAATACAATTCTTAAAGACTTGGACGAAGGATTTTTTTTCGATTACAACTATTTAAATAAAAAATCTCGCGAAATTTTAATTTTTTTGTAAAAATGTCTGCTAAAAATCCAATTTTCAGTTTTCTTCCTTTCAGAATTTCTTTGTTTATAGCGCATGTTTTTAACAACAAAAGATTCTAATAAAACATTTCTTTTTTGATATGAGAAAAAAATGTTGAAAAAAGCTATTTTTTACCTGAGGAAACCCATGTAACCCCTTTATTCAATTTTTGGCGATTAAGCACCATCAAGTACTATTGTTTATCGTTGTTGTGGTGAATTCAATCGATGTCGTAGATTGTAGATATTAAAAACCTACGACAGTGATGCTTCCAAACAATTTAATGCGTATGAACCTGAAAACTGTGTGGGCATTTCCAGATGAGCTGAGTTCAACAAAAGTTATTCGCTGGCGAAGCAATTCCAAGTAAATGGTTGTCTGCGTTGTTCAAGTAGCATGGTTGCAACATGTATAAGTTTTTTTTTTTTCAAAAAACCATAATACTGAGTGCTACACAACTGCAGAAGACAGACCACTCTCCGCTCTCCGACAATGCGAGCACTGAAAAAACTGCATTTTTAGGCACTCAAAATATGTATTTGATGAGTAAACCAGTCTTGACTTGTCATCGAATGACTTCTTTTTTCCACGTACGTAAGAAATAAACTAAGAGGTCAACGCTTTTCGCCAACCGTAGAGGCGGTTTTTGCGTTCAAAACGCATGTTCTGAAGATACCTCAATCTGAGTGGCAAAAGTGCTTCGACAATCGGTTCAAACGCATGCAAAGGTGTATCTTAATGGAAAATATTCTGAACAACAATAAAGCGATTTTGGATGTTTATAATTGTTTTTGTTCTGTAGTCCAAAATATAAAAGGCAACCCTCGTAAACATAATCTTTCAATGGAAGTTTGCTAAAAATAATGGAGGCTTAAGCGTTAAAAACAAAACTGCTTATTGTGAACCCCCGAATGTTCAAATATAAAGGTAAATACGAGAATACACCGTTTCGTTCGATAAATTGCCTTTGTTTAGGTCCACTTTCATAGAAACCCTATTAGCAAAAAACTTGAACAATAAAACTTTTCTTGAGATGAATACACATCGATGTGTGTGGCTTGACGTTGTGCTGATGGAACACAATACCTTTCCTATAGGCTTAAGAGAAAATTGATAAACATTACTGGCCGTCAATCGTAACTTAGCCACGGCATGCGCCGACTCACCGTAATTAGACCACGACCGTTTTCACTTGACGTTATCGTAAATTATCGTTGCGTTTTCTCCTTCATCAAAGAAAAACTGTAAAATACTTTCTCTTTGCTAGTGTCATCTTCGTGCGACTTTTTCAAACTGCTCTTGGAGAAAATAATTCGAGCTGCAGAACTAAATAGAGAAGGTACTATCTTCTATAAGAGTGTACAACTGCTGGTGTACGCCGATGACAACGATATCATTGGCCTCAACAACCGCGCCGTTAGTTCAGCTTTCTCCAGAATGGATAAAGGATGCGAAGCAAGTGGGTCTGGTAGTGAACGAGGTCAAGACAAAATATCTCCTGTCATAAAACAAACAGTCGTCAGTGTTGTGTAAAAACAGTCGTCATCTCTGTGTTTACATGTAAAATATTTCTTGTTTTGAAAACAAATCTTTCTGGCGTATATGACGATTTCAACTCTCATTCCAGGTAGCAGACTCATTGTTTAAATGAGTTCAGTCCATCTCTGTTGTGACACCACACTTACATTAATTTTAACGTCCCCGTTCTAATATTCGTACTCAAAGCCAGGCAGTTTAGATCATCATACTTTTAAAATTTTTCGCAAAACATAAAACAACGGATAACAAATTTTGCGCGAGTGTAAGTGCATACTGAGTCATCAGTGGTTTGTATTCCCAATAAATTGGGTTGTTAATTAATCACTAATTCTTTATCATAAAAAAAAAATATTTTATTTACCCTTAACAAGTAACTTTTAAAAATAATAGGGGATGTTCGAGCAAGTAAATAAGTGCGACAATATTGCAACCCTGATTTCAACTGATCATTCCTGTATATCTAACAGTCACGTTTTACCATTAAAAAAATTATTTTATTTACTCTTAACAAGTAACTTTTAAAAATAATAAACTTACTTTAAACTAATTCTTAATTATGGCTGTTGAAGTTTTTGTTTCTGTAGCTGAGCAGCTTAAGATCGCAACGCTTAAAAACTCTCTCCGCTAATTTCGCTCGTTTGCGGATTGCGCGCCTCGCGTCGGTTGTGCGGAGGAGGGTGATCGTTGGGTACTATTATTATTATTATTACCGCCTAAATAAACCTTACAAAATTTTGAAAAAATGATAAGAAGAGGACTGTCTCTCGTGAGCGTGAGTAAGAGAAGTTGCCGCTAAAGAGTATCAAAACCAGACGCTTTTATTTGCTTTTTTAATTGTTCCGCAATTAATTATGATAATTTCTCCCGCATTCATCGAAGCCGCGCAAACTCCAATTGGTTAACTGTTATCTAATACTTACATATTAACGCACATAAGATTTTTTTTTTATAATAATTGTTAATTTTATTTATCTTAGAGTAAATCACTGTCTTGACTACTTGTTTTTGTAAATTGCCGCGCGTGTTAACAATATACTGACTGCGCTTATGACTATAAAAAAGATTCTAAAGTCGTTAGCACTTCTGTGTACGTATTAAACTAAGCTTAGTCACCGATCAGCTCAGCATTTACAGCAGTAAAGCTCTGCTTTGTTTACGTGAGTACACTCAATTCTAAGAAAGACTTCGGGTTGCTACTTGTGGAGTTATTAGGGTGTCGTGTTAATATTGGAACATAATATTATAACAGTATAACTGAAAGTTGCATAACGAGTTCATGAGGTCGCGACTATCTGAAGCTCCAAAGCACTGAAAGAAGTTTTATGAAAACCAACACATGCACATATGTACATATTCAACAAATAAAGAACACTAAAAGCGTAAATAAACATTTATCGTAGCACTGTCACAGTAAGCACGGTTGCTTGTTGGTAGCAACTTTATTTACAAAACTTACAAACAGGTAGCCCTTACGTTGCAACCTTGCGCTAACTGTCAACTGACTCATGCGCAGTTGACTTCCGCTTCTTTCTTTTTTTATAGAAATGCTGCTTAGCGCGCATTTTTGTAAATATAGTGAACCTCCTCATAACCGGACACCTACCGTCACAGTGTTTTTTGTTCGAAATGCTTCTTTGTCCGTAATTTTGTAAAAACTGTGAAATTTTTCATAACCGGACACCCAACGTCACAGTGGTTTTGTCCGGTTATGGGAGCTGTTCACGCATGGGGGGTTGTTGGGCGTGACAAAAACGTGAAAATGCATTCTTACAGTCAGAAAATTCAACTCAGAACTATCTTGCACTAATAAATGCGCGCCAATGTCATGCAGGAGTGAGTGAATGAAAATTATACAGTTACATAGTTACCGCGAACTGGACGCCTCTAGCTTAAGTGAAATTGCTTGCGATGATCATTTTGCATATTGTTCTTAGAAAAAACTGTGGCAGAATTCCATAAATTAATAAGAAAAAAAACAGGAATTATAAATTGTATACTTTACTTTACTTTTTTTTTCCTTTTTTTACAGTCTCTACAAATTTTGTTGTAGTTTTTTCAGTTTATCAGAGATCATTTGAACGAAATATTACCCAAATAGTGTTCGAATCTGGTCATTGGAACGTTTTCATATCCGGTTATAGGATTTGATTTTGTATGAAAACATTGTGTTCATGAAATTTGTCCGGTTATGGGAGGTGTCCGGCTATAAAGATTGTTCTTATAGAGGGATTTCATAGTACATGTATTTTATTACATGTCTCAAGTTTGTTAAATTAATAAATTTTTTTTAAATAAATTTTGAGTTTTTATATTTAAATATAGTCTTTCGATAGGCTTACAAAATGAACATTAATAAGTACAGAAATCAACTGCATACCACTTGACACGACTCAAGCGTGATCTATAAAAACACAGCTATTGAAAAAAATAAATTAACTTGAATCACCCATTATTTAGGTA
The DNA here is from genome assembly GCF_024586455.1 of Bactrocera neohumeralis. Lineage (NCBI taxonomy): Eukaryota > Metazoa > Arthropoda > Insecta > Diptera > Tephritidae > Bactrocera > Bactrocera neohumeralis. The sequence continues at coordinate 72,428,617 of NC_065921.1, forward strand.
TCCGCCCCTACAATTACTTCCCCCACATACACGCAATATACTGAATTTCGATCAGATTTATAGATGAAAGCTGACATATATACATAGTACTAGCTTAGCTGACTCTTAGCGTGGTCAACCCATTTTTAGTTCAATGAACTTTAGCGAGATTAAGCTTTTAGTGATGTTAAGGGCCCTATTGTTTACATTTATCAACAAAGCAGTGAGAGGTCAATGACTTCTTCATTAAAATTTAGTGAAGTCAACAACCTTCTAAGGTCAATTACCTTTGGTAAAATCAATGGCCCTTATTGTTGTCGTTTAGCGCAGTCAACAACCCATTCTTGGTAATTGACTCTTTTGTAACCATTTAGCAAGGTCAAAAACGTTTTCTGGTCAATGACCTTTGGAGCGATCATTGTATAGTCTTTTTAATTGTTAAAAGTGAGAAAAATCGAATGTGCAGGAATGTGAATTGAAGTCCAGACATATGCGGCGGAAAGGTTCGTTTAGTATAGAATTTGATCTAAAAGACTTTTACAGTCAGGATGCCTCGAAAAACGAGCCGGGATAGTAAATTGAACTTCCGGCAAAAGATAACGACAAAAAATTGTTCCATTCAGCATTTTCAAAAGCAATATAATGTCAAGCATTTACTTGCGACTTGTAAGTATGGTGTGTTTTCAACGACTAGTGTATGGAGGAAGATGTAAGCTAGAATACCATCGAAAATTCCATAAAAAAACGAAAAGTTAAAATTGTTTTAGAACAAAATCTAACTTGTCATTCATTCGGACAATAACTAGGGTTCCATACTATAGAGCCATATCCCAATAGAGGCCTAACCAAAGTTGTGAAAAGAGTTTTTGTAACTTACCGAAGCCAAAATTTTAACTCAATAGGATTATCTACCACTTTAATCCAACCAAAGCTTCGAGTTCATTTGTTGTAATTCTTTGCTTTCTCAACTCGGCGCTTTTGTTTTATGCTAATAAACGCGCCAAAAGCCATAAGAAAGCTATAACGGAAAAAATTAATGTATTTATAGCCATAATTTTGTCATAAATTATTTTGCGCACAACGAAACACCAAACTCAAAATGAAAATTACGCACTAATACTTGTAAAGGGTGATCCATTTCGAGGTTACCTACTTTTTTCAAAAAAAAAAAACACAGAAGCTTCAAAATTAATGGGGAATGTTTATTATCATTCGAAAGAACATTCTTTGGCATATGTATTTTTTGAAGATTATCTCTTTCAAATGTTGGCCGCGGCTACGTCTCAGATGGTCCATTCATTGAGTCCAATTTTCGATGACTCGTTCGAGCATTTCGACTGGTAACTGGCGAATGACACGCGTAATGTTTTGCTCAAAGGCCGGAATAGAAGCGGGGTCCTCCACATAATTTTTTGACTTTACATATACCCAGAGGAAAAAGTCTAAGTTTGATATCACACGATCTTAGTGGCCAATCGATCAGATCAAAACTTGAAATTACCTGCTCAGTGAAGTGTTTCCTCAATAAATCCATTGATGTGTGTAAAGGGGCGTCGTCTTGTTGAAACCAAATGTCGCCGAGATCGAGAGTTTAAATTTCAGGCATCAAATTGTCGGTAATCGCGATAACGTCCCCATTGAAGGTTACTATTTCAAAGGCAACATTTTTGAAGAAATATGCACCGATGATTCCACCGTTCACAAACCACACCAAACCGTTATTTTTTCTGGATCAAATGGCAAATCTTGAATCTCTTCAGGTTGCTCTTCGTCGCAAATGCAACAATTTTGGTGGTTTACATACCCATTGAGCCAGGAATGGGTCTCATCGCTGAATAAAAATAGACTCGAAAAAGTCGGATCTTCTTGGAACTTTTCTATAGAGCAAAACGATGTCGCTTTGGAACGTCGAGCAGTTTCAGTTCTTGTAAAAGCTGTATTGTGTACGCTTTCAATTTAAGATTTCGACGAAAAATGCGCCAAATCGTTCCATACGTCAGTCCGAGTTGCCGCGAACGGCGCCGAATCGACTCTCCACGGTCTTCGTGTACACTCTCAGCTACGGCTGCTATATTTTTATACCCTGAACAGGGTATATTAAGTCTGTCACGATGTTTGTAACACCCAGAAAGAAGCGTCGGAGACCCTATAAAGTATATATATAAATGATCAGTATGTTGAGCTGAGTCGATTTAACCATTTCCGTCTGTCTGTCTGTCCGTCCGTCCGTATACGTATATATACGAACTAGTCCCTCAGTTTTTAAGATATCCTTTTGAAATTTTGCAAACGGCATTTTCTATTCAAGAAGCTGCTCATTTGTCTGAACGGCTGATATCGGACCACTATAACATATAGCTGCCATATAAACTGAACGATCGGAGTCAAGTTCTTGTATGGAAAACTTTCACATTTGACAAGATACATTCACGAAATTCGGTATAGATTATTTTCCAAAGCAACAATGTAATCCCCGAAGAAATTGTTCAGATCGGTTAACTATAGCATATACCATACAAACTGAACGATCGGAATCAAGTTCTTGTATGGAAAACTTTCACATTAAGGCAACAATGTAATCTCCGAAAAAATTGTTCAGATCGGATTACTATAGCATATAGCTTCCATATAAACTGAACACATAGTTACTAAAAGAAATGCACCTGTGAAGGGTATACTAGCTGCAGCCGAAGCTAATGTTTTTTCTTGTTTTTATTATGTGCTGGACGTGGTCCGTCCGGTCGAATTTTATCCAATAATGAATACTGGGTCTCAAGATGGGTGATGTCAGTAGGTCGATTATGTTGACCATAAGTTGAGCGAAGCGTGAGAAATACCATTCCTTACAGAACATGCATTTTCGTAATAAAGTTGAACGATTTGTAAACTGTATTCAGTCGTAAGTCTTTCCATGATGAAATGCCAAGCAATACTGAACAAAAATGACATGACAGCTAGACACGGCTCACGCGTGATCTCTCAAAAAAAGGCTATAGAAAAAATACCTCTACTTGGTTCACCCATTATATTGGATACCTTAACTTTGTAGGCATTTTACTCTTTGGAATTTGGAAAAAGTTAATGCTTCCACTACACTTCAATTAAATGTGAATACGCCGAGCCGAGGACACTACTTTTTTCGTCCTTGAGGCAAAATAATGACCAATAAAAACCAAATATTTGTATGTAAATATTTTGGTGAATGATCAACGGAATGTGAAATAACTAATTAGCACGTACTTAATAGCCCTGACCGAAGTATTCATAAATATGTGCGCATGAGCAATCACCCACTGCCGCCTTACTTTGGATAATTACATAACTTTGTGCAATGCATTGACCGAAGCCGGACCACCGTAGTACGCGTGCAGGCAGCGGCAGACGCCCAGCAAGAGCAAGGGAGTGCATACAGCGACGTAATGTGACCATAAGTGCTGGCGATTTTGGCAGTTCGTAGGCTTTACAGCCGGGAAGCCCAAAAAGGTGTCGACACGAAAGTGATTGGGCGGGCGTACGAGTGCTACCGTGTACAGTGAGCGCCGCGCCGACGCCAAAGCAGCGACTAAAGTCAATACTTAGCTGCGAAAAATTGCGAATAAAGTGTAAGTCAAATAAGTTTTGTAATTGAAGTACTTCGATTACTACTTACACATACTACCATATACATACATATACATGTGTGTGTGTGTGTAAGTGTGCGCTCATTAATCGTCGTCGGTTGCATTGTGATTGTGGTTATTCTTATTATTGTTTTGACGCGCTGCGCAACTCGGAAATCGCATTGCGTATGCGCGTAGCGTACGACCAGCTGGCTGGCTGGCTGGCTTGAATCGCGTAATTCGCGACGCGGCGCTGGTTGACGCAGTCGCGTTGCGGGCGTGCAAACGCGCTTCGTAACGATTTGTAAATCTATGCCAAAAATTAAATGCACACAAACACACATACGCACAATAAATATCAATAAAATTAATTGGGCACACTGTGTGGACGAAGTAAAATGTAATAAAATCATGCAAAAGCCGAAACGTGAAGTCTGCCGCGCGCAAGCCATTCTGGCGAAATTACGCCATTTTTAAACGAATGAAATTGAAATTCCGAGTGCCGAAGTTGCCGCATTTTGCATGCATATAAAAGCATTTTCTGACCCCAAACATTATGTCAATTCAAAACGATTCACCGAGCGCGTAACATAAAGCACCGTTAAGGCTTAAGACAACAGTTCAACAGTTTAAGACTAATACAATTTAATAACAACAATAAAACACAACGAAATGCGTTGCCTATTTGTGATCGCCTGCACACTCGCCATGGCTATGGCCATGCCGGAGCCACCGTCCGCCCGCTATGGACCACCACCAGTGCCACAAAAGCAGTACGGTCCACCACCACCAGCGCCAGCGGAACAATACGGCCCACCATCCACAGCGGCACCACAACCACTACCAGTTTATGGTCCACCCGCACCATTCTACGGTCCACCAGCGCCTGAGACAATTGTCACCAAGAACGTGTACGTTCATGTGCCACCAGAGGAGCCAGAAGTCTTCCAGGCCGCCGAACCCATCCAAACTGCCGTGCCAAAGAAACATTACAAGATCATCTTCATTAAGGCACCAAATCCACCAGCACCCGTACAACAAGTGCTGCCACCACCAGTGCAGGATGAACACAAGACTCTCGTCTATGTGTTGGTGAAGAAACCAGAGGAACAACAGCCACTCATATTGCCATCACCAGCGCCAACTGAGCCCAGCAAACCGGAGGTGTACTTTATCAAGTACAAGCAACAACAAAAGCCAGCTGCACAATATGGCCCACCACCGGCACCAGCCGCCGAGTATGGTCCACCAGCGGCGGAGAAATTTTAAGCCTTAGCACCTTAGTGCTTTAGTTAGTGTGGATGACGTGGCGCTACAAGCCGTGCGCTCGCTATTGTATATAGATTTCATTAATCCTCCTACGAGTACTTAGTGCCTTGAATTAGTACAATTTATAATGCATTCCGCTAGACGGATATATATGTATATACTTATGTATAATCGAAGTATGTATACATACACATACATATATTTAGATTATGTATTAAGCTTTTTACAACAGTCGAACTTTTTTAGAATTCATTATTTGTTGATTTTTGTTATTTTTTGTTTTGTTGTACTAAATGTCCCATTAAATTATGATTCCATTAAAAATTTTCCACTTTTTTCAATTAAGGGGGTGTGGGTACAAATAAAAGTAGTGAAAACAGTAAAGTCTAAATATTTGAAAATGTGGTGAATTTGCAGAATCTGTGGTGAATTTGCATAAAAATCTATGGTGAATTTGCATGAAATGTGGGGAATTTGCAGTTTAATGGTCTCTGTTTACAGAACACAACACACGCCCATATATGCAGATGTTCTAAACTTGAAAAACATCGTGAACCAATTTTACTATTCACATAACGTAATTTTTATATTTTATTATATTTTCTAAGAATTTATTGTAATTCTCTGAATAGTTTCGTTGAATTAATCTATTTTGGAACCGCCCAACTGCACCAACTCAATTTTTCCTCTTTTATACCAATTAAAAAATTCTTCTTAAACTTAAACCAAGTATTCCTGTGATTCCCTATTGTCAAAAAAAAAAATACATATAAAAATGATATAGTTCCTCAATTCTGAGATATCGATATGAAAGTTTGCGCACTTCCTTTTCTTCTCAAGTAGCTGAGGAATAATTTCCGAACCGAGCATGTAACCGGTATACAAACTGACCAATCAAAACCAAGTTCTTGTAAGGAATCTTTTGTTCTTGTGAAGGGTATTATAGCTTCGGGATAGATATAGGATTATATATTTATAAATTGCTTAGATTCCGATTTCCTAGCTGTAGTTTTACATTTCAAAAGGGGGGTCTCTCATCCGAGGCTGGTTGTAGCTCTTCACTGGGGGTGTTTTTTTACGTGGCGGGTCCCAAACCTCGCCTCGAACGGATGTTCTTAGGCTACCCAGAGGATGCTTGGTCAAAGACCGGAAGTAGTGAGCTGCTTGAGCCATGTGTAAAAGAATCGTTTCTGGCCACTCCCAAGTGAATGTAGATCAGAGAACTTTTCCTCACCGGAATCCTACACATGACTCCATCCTCCGAGAGAAAAAGTCTCATAAAAGATTTATGTCCATGTTAGCCATGGCGAATACTTCATCTGCTGGGAACGATGAGCTGTACGATATACGACGACATCGACATAGTTCAGCGAATTAAAAGACAGCGACTACGCTGGCTAGGTCATGTTGTCCGGATGGATGAAAACACCCAGCTCTGAAAA
>NC_065921.1:72735005-72905125 GCF_024586455.1 Bactrocera neohumeralis
GATATTGATCAGACTGATTAGGTTAGGTTAGTCTGGTAGGCTCGTGAGTCATGCATAGACCAGTTTTGGTTCTTAGCTTAGAGTCTCTTTCACCTGTTCTATAAACCGTCCATTGTTTCTCTGACGTCTTGCTCCTGACATTTCCTGCTGTTATCTCGATCTGTCAGTCCCATTATGCAGGAGGGTGTCAGACTATGACTAATGAGTATTTAAAACACATTCCTGCATACTTTGCTATCAAGAGTGAGCAAAAACTTTGTGTATTTTTCATCTATTACTTTGCATCCTGATAGATCATTCCATCGAACTTTAACTTTCCTTGCCAAGCTCCAGATTGTAATAAAGACAAAGCAAATGTTGAGCACGCTTTTTGCCATCTCGTCCGCTAACAGATTGCTGTCGATGCCTTTGAAACCTCGCACTCTGTAGAAATGAAGTCACTTAGTACACTGTTGCCCTCTTTGCCAAGACACTTCTAACCGATATGCGATACAAGGTTACAGCCATGATTGCTGCTTGGCTGTCTACGTACATATTGATTCCGTCTCTATGTATTGATTCTGGGATTGCCTACTGATTCAGTTGAGGATAGCTCTGCGCCTATCCTAATAGCAAGCAAAGATCTCTGTTTGAAATATACTACAGTCTTCCGGCAACTTAAAAGGCTGCCTTATGACGAACTTTGGACAGTACATTCCTGTATCAACTTCGTCCGCATTTTCGAGCTTTCAAACTTCTCTTTCTATGTTAAGCCTGGTCCTTCTCGCCCAATTGTATGGTCGGAGTTTGCCAAATCGCCTCTATCCACCGATCTATGCCCGCAGATTCTGTATGCGAATTCTCCTGCAGCCAGTAGTCACCCCGCCGATTTTGCTGCGGAGTTTAGAGCGAAAGAGTCTATATTTCAAATTCAAAGTGACAGGTTGAGCACTACTTCAAGAGACATCGTTGGAGTAGTTCTTAAAACCTCCGTTGTTGTTGCTGTAGCCGGAGAAAACACATCTGAAGTAATTTCAAGGAATGATGGCATGTTGACAGTTCTTGGCTGGATAAAAATCCAGTCCGTTCCGGTTACTTAGAATCGACTATCGTGGGAACGGCTTAAAGCTCGCGTTGTCCGCAGCGCAGAGAGCCATGGGTTCGCTTCCATTGACTTTCGTTAGGCGGATTACGTACGTCTGTTCACCATATTACTGAAGATAATTCAAATGTATTTTTAAAAAGCAAACTTAGATTTTTATTGGATCTGGGGAAAATTTACAAACTCGAACTAGAGTCTCATTAGACAGTTGTATTTTATTAAATAAATAACACTCGATTGGATACTTACATGCTATCTTAAATGAGAACTCTAGATTTCTGTCTTAATTTTCAAAATCTTCTACAACATTCCAGTTTAGAGAAAGGGATCTATAAGTGAGTAGCGATTTCGACATTTAGCCTCTAAGTCGAACAGAGAATAAATCTTGCTAACAGATCCTATTTCAGACTAAGTAGTCGGAAGTTAAGACCTCTCTCAACGAACAGAGACCAAACTCTACAAGTCACTCATCATCCCCGTCCCATTGTGTAGTACAGAGGCATGGACAATGACATTATTTGATTAGTCGGCCCTTGAAAATTCTGCGAAGGATTTATGGTCCTTTACGCGTTGGCCACGGTGAATAGCAATATAGATTCGATGCAGTACCCACCGAGGTAAGCAGAAGAAAAGGAAGATATACACTCCGCTGAAAAAATAAAGTGGAGAAGGACCTGACTATAGTTGGGGTCTCCTATTGAAGCCAAACACGAAAAGAAAGAATGACAAGTGCGCTGTTCTTAACTAAGCGATGTCTGTGCCAATAAAGAAGAAGAAAATCTAGCTATTCCCTATTAGAAAACTATCGATATATAAGCATTACGGAGACTTAAATGAAACTCAGTAATATCTCAAGTGACGCGCACTGTATATTTCATCGATTTCCTGCAGGGTTTAAAGACACTGACGGCGAAAAGAATTTATGTATACATTTTTGGAGGAAAAATAGAAGCGAATGAAAAAGTGTGTAATTATTTCATGGCATCTAAATAATAATGAGTACTTTATTAAAAGTGCAATAAAGCGGAAATGGCTTGTTAAGAATTAATTATGCATCAAGAGAATTTGAAAGCCACAAGCAACTCTTGTGAAAGAGAGAAAACTATAAACACATACATATATACATATAAAGACATCTAAAGGCATATCAAAGACCATAACGAAATAAATAATTTGAATTTCACAACTCAACAAGAATTAGCAATGCAAAAGCTGGAATAATAAATTTTTTTAAAGCACAACAACACAGCCAACAACCTTGACTGGCTTAATGGCAATGTCGGAATTAGATTGATTTCATGCAAACGAGACGAGTAATGCAACCGACGCCAACAGCAATCAACTTGCTCATTTGTTACAATTCATTTTATGCCTTACAACTCCTCTTTCTTCTACCGCTGCCACTATCTTATGCTGTCGAAACAGGCTTCGGATTACATCACACCTTTGCCTCAATTAAGTATATGCCCTGGCTTCCCCAACAGCTGTGTCACACGCCACGACATCACAGCTGGCGCAGTTCGCAAGCTCGTTGGCGAAATATTTGCTGCAATGACTGACGCTACTCTCCACCATCAGGTGAACTTAACTGTATTCAATTTAAAATCTGCCAAGCTGTCAGCCTCAATGTCAAATGAGCTTAGCGAATTGCTAAATAAGGAAATGAATTGTAACAGATATTAGATTAGATATGTATACATATACCTATATATAGTATATAAGGATGTCACCAGCATGCCTCAAATAGTTTTCTCGAAAATACTTAACTTATAAATACCACCTCCAGCTTCGCTTCTTCCCACAGGTTTGAAAGCGTTCTGACCACTTCCCTTACCCGTGTTATCGTCGGATCGTCGTTGCATTTCAAGATTTTAACTCCGCTAAGCCATCCTGCTCAAACGACGGCATGGGTGCGCCTGGTTCAGCGTCCATTCTCGAGAAGAGGGCTTCCAATAGCTTCATTTTCACTACTTTCCACGGCTTCTGTGACATTTGTCACAGCGGGTTGCTGCGCTCTATGCTGTTTCACAATCTCATTGACCGCCGCCGCTGCCTTGGACGTTGTCGATTTGTCGTCCGCGTGCTTCACGCCTAGCTCACCAGCTACGCCTTTGAACTTCCTATTTTTTGAAGGCGCCTTTGGTGCGCTTTCCGTTGAACGCTGCCTCTTTCCAGCGATATGCTCCTCAATGTAATTAGCATACGCTGGATCCGAGGCATTACACCAGTAACGAGTGGCGAAGTGTGCCCGGTCGTTGTTTACCTACTATCTTCCTTTAGACTGGACTTGCTTCCGAAGCGGTTGCATATTCCAACCGCCGCCTTGTTTACCGCTTTTGCCTTCAATCCCTCCTTGCTTGGCTGCTTCCGAGGCTCTCTCTTGTTGCCAGAGTTGGAACCCTCTGTCGCCTGCACAGGAGAGCGAAGATGTCTTCTTACCTTTTCGCGTTTATGCTCACAGCGCTTTCTTGGTCCGAGTCTTCATGAACTGTGGCACCCGTGCGCTGTAAAGCTGATTTGGCAGTAGCATTACAACCACTGATACCTGCTCCTGTTGTAGTGGAGCTGTGGCAGCTGCCGGCACAGCTTATACGATCGCTGTGTCCGCCGGTGGTATATAAAGCAACATAAGAGTATGATTAAAAAATACGTCAACCTTCGTTAAGAGCGTCTGGCTGCAATGCAATGACTCTGACAGAAGCCAGCGTCAGATCATGATATTATAATCAGCGGCACCCATTGCTCAGTCAACACCCGCGCGGAGGATGCAGTTAAGAGAAAATTTTTTCGACCAGACTTGTTTTAAACTGGTGACCTTTGTCCGAAATTCAAGTTACATAGACCTGCTGTCTTAACATCAGTTAACATGAATGTCTTCTGGCCTATTTATAGTTATAGCAGTTTGGCACCTTAATCTTACCTACATGCCTACATTTATGATAATTTACAGTCTAGACGAATGTGTTTCCAGCTTAAACTGATTGGAAGAAATAATTCGCATTTTATGCTTGTGTGTATATCAAAATAGAAAGAAATATACCTCCTTCCGGAGACAATTATTTAGAACCACAAACCAAAACTCGAAGAAACTCTAATCTTTATCGGCAATAAATGAGACAATCGATGTCAAGTTTCTTTTGAGATTAATTTTTCACCAACGAAATATCTTGTTATATCTTTGCTATCTCCATAGGCGGACATAGGTAATAATCAGTTGGTGCCAGGTTCGTACCATAAGGTGGATGTACAATACAAGAAGCTTCCAACCAAGCTTTCGTAGCTTCTGGCGAGTCGCTATCCATGTGTGTCGCCTGCTGCTGTCTTGATGGGACATAATTATTCTACATTGGCCACGACTTGCCAGATTGCTTTCTACAGCCTGTCCAATTCTTGACAGTACAGGTCCCCAACATAGTTACGTACTGTATGTAATCGCACCATGTTTATATCTACCTGTTACACAGTGTGCAGTCACAACACCTACAATTGCGGAGAGATGAGCTTAGCTAAGTGCAAGTAGTTCGAAGGAACCGCTTAAGATTCGCTTTGGGGCAGAAGCATTTCGCAGTCACACAAGTTCTGATTGCCTGCCAAGCTCACTGGAAGTACATATGTTGATTCAGCGCTGGAACCCAAGAAGTTATCAAGCAAGCGACTTGCCTCCAATCCGAGCAATCTCATTGGCTTTGCAGTTTTTGACGATTCCTACGAACAATAGGCTGCTATCTTGAAACTAAAGTTAATGGAGAGCATAACATAAGACATAAGACTCCATCTCCTACCCTTACCCACTTAACTTCGATCCATCTGAAGGTAGCCTAATGACTTTTTAAATCCAAAGAGAAATCTTAATTGAGTAAAACCGTATGTTTAGTAGACTGTAGCTCTCATTGGTTTTCATTAAAACTTTTTCTTTCTTTCATTATTAGTTTGATCCATAGCCAGATCAATGAGTCGAAAACACTACAACTTCGTAGAAGTAACCGCTCTGGCTTGTGTGTTCATTTTAGTCGCAGTTTACTCGTTTTACAATGGCAATAGTTGTAAGTTTAAGGTATTCTATCAACGCTAAACCATGAGCCAGTAAAAATGGCGATGACACAGCACAACAACAATGTCGCCATGAAATTTTCATTAGTGCATCAATTGCTTCTTAACCCAATTTCATAAATCGATTCTTTTGTTCGTCCGCAAATCAATAGAAATTCAATTAAAAATGCACAACAGCCAACAAACAATTGGAACTTATACGAATAGAAAACAATATGGCAGCTCGTAGGGGAAATGGAGTGGGTTAGCGGGTGTTAAAATAAATGGAGCGGGTTAGCGGTGTGCTGCTGAATTATTGAAAACACTAAGCAAGCATTGAGCGAAATAAACCAAATGAGCGACGAGTGGTGAGAGGAGAGAAAGCAATTTATTGTTGCAATGAAAGTGGAACGGAACAATGCCGTGAAGAGCTTTAAAAAAAAACTAAATAAAAGAAAATAATTTAAAAATAGACAGGCTTAAAGTCAAGCGCTGCTGCTGGGTGGCTAACAGTAATATATTTGGGTGTATGTGTTCATACGACTACACAATATATGTGGTGAGTCACAAATTGATTAAAACACATAAGCATTCGGTGGAGAAATGTATAGACGATTGAGCAGAAATGATATATGCACCAACAATGAACTAAAAGGTGGTAGGTGGCATAAGAATTTGCTTGCATAAACGGGCACTATATTCATATATAAATTAGGGTGGGTTACAATTTTTTTTTTTATTTTATAACCTACTTGTTCGTGATACATTAGGGTGGAAAAAAAAAAATTGAAATTTCCTAAAAATAGTCATATAAATGTTTCATTTTATAATTCGTACATATGTATGTACGTGCATACATAGTATGTAAATTAGGGTGGAACAAATTTTTTTTCATATCTTATTTTAAAATATAATCACTCGACAACTTTAAAAAATTTCTCATTTTATTCTTTGAACACACATTTGTATGAATTAGGGTGGGACCAAATTTTTTTTTATTTTATGCTTTGAAAAAATAGTCAGTAGGACACTATAAAAAAGTATTCATTTTATACTTTGAACAAACTTATTTATTTTATGTTTGAAAAATATTGGTGGGACAACTTTAAAAAAATTTTTTTTTTTTTTTTTTATAAAAATTAGGTGGGAAAAAAAAAAACTTTGAAAAAAATTGTCAGAAAGCAACTTTAAAAAATCTAAACAAGCAATATCTTTTACTATTAATAAGAAGAGCCACTATATTTCTATTTCCTATTATTCCTTATTATTGGAAAAAATGCATAGCCACCATCTGCTATTTAAATTGTTCCTATATTTGAAAGAAATTGCATTCTCTACAAAAATAGTCTCAAAATTTTTTTTGTAAACCTCACCATTCAAAAATTATTAAATAATAGATACTAAGATATGAATTTTTCTTTCCAATAATAGTACAAAGAGGAAGCTAAAGAGCGGAGCACTTTCCTATTAATAATAAATGCCCACACTTGAAGGAATGCCAATTTTTCAGAGTATAAGTAAAAAAATATTTTTTTCTTTTGACCCACCCTACTAAATATAGTGCCCACTTATACAAATAAATTACCATAGTATAATAATAATTACAAAACCACCCCTTTTGGACTCAAATAAATTTTCAGAGTATAAAACAAATTGTGCCACCTAATATTTATGCCGAAATAGTGTTAAAAAAACTTATTTGCTATTATAGCATAAATTAAAAAAAAATAAAAAATAATTTTTGTTTTGACCCACCCTAATTTATATAGTGCCCGCTTATACAAATATATTTCTACTTACCACCTTAAAGAACCGCTTCTTTAGAACTCAAATAAATATTCTGAGTATAATTTTTTTGTTTGCGTCACCCTAATATTTTTGAGAAAATAGTGGTAAAAAAGTTATTTGCCGTTAGATATGGTATAAAATAAAAAAAAGAATATTTTTTTGTTTTAACTCACCCTCTTGTATATAATGCTCGCTTATACGCACAAATTACCACTTACCACCTTTATAGAACCAACTTTTAGGACTCAAAAAAATTTTTCCGAATATAAAAAAAAAATTTCCTTTGTGCCACCCTAATGTTTATATAAAAATAGTGTTAAAAATTAAATTTAAATTAAATAAATTTAAAATTATTTGCCATTACAGTATAAATTAAAAATTTTTTTTTTGTTTTGACCCACCCACATTAATACATACAAAATAGAACCGATCTTTAGGACTCAAAAAATATTTTCAAAAAAAAAAATTCAGAAAAATTTTTTGTGCCACCCTAATGTTTATATAGAAATAATGTTAAAAAAGTTATTTGCCATTACAATATATATTTAAAAAAGAAAGTTTTGACCTACCCTACAAAATATACAAATAAAAAAATTTCGGAAAAAAATTCGGAAAAAAAATTTCGGAAAAAAATTTTTTTTTTTGGTGCGACCCTAATATTTGTCCAGAAATAGTGTTACGAAAGTTATTTGCCATTATGGTAAAAATTTAAAATTTGAAATATGAAATAAATTTTCAGTCTAAAAAATAATTTTTTCCCGTACAACCCTAATGTTTATACATATTGAAATTGTGCTAAAAAAAGTTATTTGCCATTACACATTCTTCTTTGCATTTTACCTTACAAACAATTTCAACTTTTTCGGTACATTCTTTTAGCCAGTTTTTTTGTTTTTGTACTTGCAGCCAAAGCCGCCACTAAAATCCAAGCCGTTTTTCGAGGACACAAAGTAAGAAACACCATGAAGAAGAGCGAAACTAAATCCACCCCCACCGCTAGCGCCAACGCTGCGTCTGCTAACAAAATTGATCATAGCAAAACCGTTGCTGCGTCGGCGGCAGCTGCAGCCGCAGCCGCAGCGGCGGAGCCAACCAAAGCTGAATTAGAGGCTGAATTCGATCCCAATGACAAAGGTAGGTGGCGCTGTGCTTTTCACAAGAGACATTTTATATGTATGTAGGGTTGTGCTGCAAGAAGTTTAAGAGTGTTTTGGTTAATATACAGAGTAATGGAGGTTAACGGTAGGCGTATGATAAAAATTTTGCGGCAAACAGGCGGTAAAGTATGTAATCAAGCTCGCATGTGGTGAGCCGTGGTCAAAAATGTCCCTTTGGTATGTCTTTTCTTCTTTTATATTGACACAGCAATTTTGTTTGGTAGGCAATTTGATCATAATAGCAAAAGTTTAACAATTTGGTGGAGTTGAGGACCAACAAATATTTTTCTCTTGAACTTCACGACGAAAACAAATAATGAAAAGTTTGTAAAGATGAGGGAAATTACAAAGAAGAAAATGAAGTTAGACCATAAAACTATAAATAGTGATGGTAGTAAATATATAAAATAAATACTTAGTTTCCTTAGTATATATATGTATATATAATATAAATCATCAGCGACATGAACGGAGTCGATTTTGCCATGTTGGTCTGTATATGCGCCTACTAGTACCATAATTTTGAGATATCGTTCTGAAATTTTGCACACGTTCTTTTCTTTCCAAAAAGTTACTCATTTGTCAGAATCATTTATATCGGACCACTATAGCATATAGCTGCCATACAAACTGAATGATACAAATCAGATTTGTATGGAAAACTTTTTTATTTGTTGAGACATCTTAACGAACTTCGGCATAAATCAATATCCGAGGCAAAGCAACAATCTCTCAAAAAATTGTTTAGATCGGTCCACTATAGCATATAGCTGCCGTACAAACTGAATGATACAAATCAGATTCTTGTATGGAAAACTTTTTTATTTGATGAGATATCGGCACGAAATTTAGCACATATTCATACTCAATGCAACGTTCTATTTCTCAGAACATTTTGTTTAGATCGGACCACTATAACATATAGCTGCCGTACAAACTGAATGATACAAATCAGATTCTTGTATGGAAAACTTTTTTATTTGTTGAGATATCTTCACGAAATTTGGTATACATTACTAGCCACAATAACAATGACATCTCCGTAGGAATTGATCAGATCGGACCACTATAGCATATAGCTGTCATACAAACTTACCAATCAAAATCGAGGTAAAGCTCTTTTTATACCCTTTTAGGTTATAAATATGCAAGTGTGAAGGGTATTTTATATATACCTTCTGGTTTTAACCCACATTTGTCAAAATTCCTGTCACAACAACGGTTAAAATACGAAAACACAACATTAATATTGCCTTTCAAGTATATGATGCGCAAGTATTACATACATATACAGTCGTACACACACACGTATACGGAAGTTTGCCTTCAATCAAGTTTAATTATGCTTGAAAATTGCATTACGAATTAACTGTGTTAACAATTTCGCTCGGCTGTTGCCGTCAGCGGCAATCCCCGCACGCTAGAAGCAATTTGCGGATTGCGTATACGCCACAGCGCACCCATACGCCAGCATTAGCCTTTGTGGATGCACAACAATGGCTAAGCATATAAAGTAATAACAGTTTAGCAAAGCACAAACACAACAAAAACACATATATTACATGTATATGTTTATATATGTGTGTGTCTACAGCAAGTTTTTGACTGCCACGCAACACCTTCACTGCCACTGTGCTCGCATTGAACATAAAAGTGTTTCGCTGTCTGTGAAAAAACTTTCAGAAAATTGTAATTTCTTGTTTGACACTTGTCAGCAGTATAAAAAAATTTTGAAATTCGAAAACAAATTGCAATTAAGCAAAATATTAATTTTCGTCGAAAATCAAGCGCGAGTACTACACGGGTAACGTCATACGATGACTTCGCTTATAAAACGCGTCATTCCCACATTGGATCGCATTTTGGTGCGACGCGCTGAGGCGGCCAACGTCACCAAAGGTGGCATTGTGCTCACCGAGAAGGGTGTGGAACGCATGGTGGAGGGTACTGTTGTGGCCGTCGGTCCCGGTTCGCGTAACCCGCAAAGTGGCAATTACATACCGATGGGCGTGAAGGAGGGCGATCGTGTGCTATTGCCGAAGTACGGCGGCACACGCGTCGACATGGAGGACCAAAAAGAGTATGTGCTCTATCGTGAAGCGGACATTTTGGCTAAATTGGAGTAGTCTACATTTAGCAGGGGCGGAAGTGAAGCAAACGGGAGGATATTTGTAAAGCAAATTGATGTGCGGCTGTTATTAACATACTTTAATTTATGGAATAAAATAAATTTCTTTCTTCAATTGAAGTGAAAAAGAGTGTGTATTTCTTGTTCGGTGCATCCAGAGTTATCGTAGAGGTATGTATGTGGTCGCCGTTGAACAACGAAAATCGAAAATAAAGTATGCGACTCGATGTAATGATTCCAGCCTAATGCGTGCATGAAAAACTACATACTTCGGTACGACTCAGGTTCTTCTCCAATCGAATTTTCAATCCAGCGCACATTCCTCTATTCTTCTGTTGTTTTTGGTGTTGTTGTGTCGATCACCTAGACCTTGTTTAGGTGGAAAGACCCCAGATAAATTCCTTTCACATTACGGGTAATTTTCAGTCTTATTATCCCGCGGGAACGTGCTGTTTCGGTGAGGTTGAACCATAAGAAAAGAGGTCTAGGTGCGTCGGTTCCATAGCGCATACAAAGATGTGGTTAGAATCATGCGTGAACTCATAGCAAACCGGAAATATGTTCGGATTCGATTTTAGATATCTAGCAGTTAACTTACTGCGGTATCCGAATAGAAGTGCCGGTAGGGTCACTCTAAGTTCGCGATCGAAATCGGGATCTGCGACTGATGTGGGTGGTGGTTTGACTACAAGTACGCCATTCACTGGAAGGAATTCAAGAAACATCACGCTGAATGGCAGTGCGTGCCTATCTGAATTAAGTTGCGTACGTTGTCTGGACGATAAGGTATTCAATATCAACGCTGTAGTCTGGGAATGTTCTATTAATACTTCTTGGAAGCGGCTCCCGTTCGTTCAAGCAGACGAAGACAAAGAATATTTCTGCGTAAGCTTCCCAGCAGAAACTGACTTAGAGATGAAATCATTCTGTTCCTTAACCGGACGCATACGGACTCCATTGTTTAATGGAAGGCATCCAAAATTATTCTGGTAATGTATACATTAGGAATACTGACAAGTGTGTAGCTTCTTTGACTGCATTCCACTGCTTATGCGTCTAAGGTGCCTTTTCTTGCTAGCTCATCATCTTTACAATTCCCTGCGACTCCGCTGTGGCCCGGCACCCATACCAGTCTTTTCACAAAGACCATTGATGTTGTTGATAACGAGGTTAGGCACTACTTGGCCATCCTTAAACGCACTGTTAATGAGTTCAAGGCTAGTATCGGCGCTCTGTTATGGAATGGATGGTCACTTCTCTGAAGGAGGCTGCTCTCCGGAGCAGTAAATCTACTGCTGCCTTAGTGGCTGCAACTTCGGCCTGAAAGGCACTGGAATAGTCAGGAAGTCTGAAGCTGAAGTTGATAGTGAGCTTCTGACAGTAAATCCCTCCACCAACTTTCCTCCCAAGCTTTGACCTATCCGAAAAGAAGTTCACTAACAGTCTCTTCCAACGGCTTCTTCCCACTCACAATTCCCTCGCCAGTATATGGGTAGAGACGGAACAGCCAGAGTTCGATTTCGTGACTCCATGATTCAAGTGATCCGGTATAAAGTCAAAGTGAGTGAGGTTTTCCGAGATTTCAGGCACGTATTCTTTAAGAAACCCAGACTATCTGAGCTGTTACCAACTTTCTCAGCAATACACCTTCCGACGATGTCTGCGGACATTACAGGTATGTGCAAGATGCTGCTAAGTGCCATAGTTGTAGTGGACATTAGTGCACCACACATGTTGATGAGCACCGCTCGTTGAACGCTCTCGAGTTTCTTTGCAAGTGTTGCCTTTTCCGGAGCCCTCCACCGCATAAAAATTTCAAAGAACATAATGGGCTTGACTATGGTGTCGTGGAGCCAGAGGACCACTTTTGGTGAGAGACCCCACCTTTCGCGAATGGCTCCTCTACAGCATTACAAGGTAATTGATGCCTTTTTTGCTCTTTATTCGATATTTGGCTTCCATGAAAGCTTCCTATCCAGGATGAGCCCTACATATTTCACTGTATCTGTCGGTTGCAGACGGATGTCTCTCATTTGCGGCAGCTGTTCCCTCGAGATCTTGTATCTTCTAGTAAATAAAACCATCTCGATTTTATTTGGATTGATGGCGAGATCATTTACAACCACCCAATTTGTTAAGACGCTGAGGTAACTTTGCATCAACTCGTAAACGGTACTCAGGAACTTTCCTGTAACCATAAGCGCTACATAGTCTGCATAGGCAATCATCTGGCAGCCAGGGTTATTATCAATAAAATATAAAGTCTATACTCGTATACAAATGAGCAGCATGTGGAGCTGGGTTGGTCTAGCCACGCCCGTCTGTTCGTTTGTCTCTGTATAGACAAAGTGCTCCCTTAGTTTTTGAGATATCAATCTGAAATTTTACACACGTTATTTTCTCTCCAAAACGCTACTTATATGTCGGTACGGCTGATATCGGACCACCATAACATATAGCTGCCATACAAACTGAAATATCGGCTCGAGAGCTTGTATGGAAAACTTTTTCATTTGACGAGATATCTTCACGAATTTTGGCATATATTATTATCCAAAACAATGGCGCTTTCTTTGGAGAATATTTTCAGTTTGGACAATTTTAGATTGGACAACTTTAGCAGCTATAACTGCCATACAAACCAATTGTTCAAAATCAAGTTCTTCAATGAATAAAGAACGGAAGTTAACATTTTTTCTTGTTTTAAATAAATTGAGTGTCAAACTATATTATATAATAATGTCCACGGTTCACATATATATCACTGTATGTCTAACAAAGCTTCTTGTGCCGTTATTTTTGCCGTTAGCTTGAGCGAAAGTTGAAGTTTGAAGGAGGATCCAAAATAAATACAACGCTGTCAGCAAAGGGCGCTCTACCAAACACCAAAAGCTTGATGACAGGTCACACACATATTTGGTACAAATACATATATGTATATATGTATATGTAGATGTATGTGCATGCATACACATACACTTACACTCTCGTGTATCTTCCAAACTTTTTGCATTGAAAACTTCAAAATGGGCAAAGTTTTCGCCCTTACAGTTGACAAGTGCTTTCCTACTTTTATTTGGGGCGGCTCGGGTAACTTGTCGAAATTTTTTTTCTACATGCGCTTGTATTTCTACCAGCAATATATACAGTTATGCGATTCACAAAGCAAAGCAAAAACACTTGAACTCTGACACACTTCACACACACACACCTACACACGCGACTGCCGCTTTATGTGTGTCACTTGCTTGCTGCCGAGCTTGCAAATAGTTGAAGTCAAACGGCAGCGACGCCAACAAATTAAAAATGGATGCACAGCCTAGTGCCACGAGCGCACCAGGCACCAGGCACCAGTGGCATCAGGCAGCCCACGGCGCAAGAAGTGGATTGTATGTGTGTAAAGAAGACTCAAAGCTACAAATTGTAACTGTTGTTTTAGCATTTCGCCTAGTTTGTCTTATTAACTGACTTTTCAGTGTCGTTGCGCCGCCCTCTCCAACCTCTCCCCCAGTACATGTCATGCCAGTACATGCCTGGGTACTTTTACTTTTCTAGCGCGTAATTTTAGTCGAAATTGCTGTACTTTCGCGCGAAGTTGTCAACACCAGCGGCTTGCCGCACGCCACACCTCACTACGCTCGCCGTACAACCAAAAATATTCGACTTGGCAAACAATTTATTGCTATTGTTGCAGTTGTTCTCTACTACAGCTATTACTATTAGTCTAATTGTTGTTGCTTGCTGCTTGTATTCACGGTTTCTCAGTTGCATTGCTATAAATTTGCATTTGCTGTCAGTTGGCGCGCCCGAAATGCAACGGTGTTGGCGGCGGAAGTGTCAGCGGCAACGCAGTCAAGTCTTTGAAGTGTCACTGTGAAAGTGGCGGCAAAAGTGGAAGTGACAATGACAGCCAGCGCCTATGACAGCAGCACATGAACTGGCATTTACACTCAAATCAGCGATGCTAGAGCTTGTAGAAAGCGTTAGAGAGCACTGGAGAGCAGTGACAGAGGAGCGTAGGTGCAACTATCAGACATGAAGCAGCAAGAATTGTGCTGAGACATGTACTGAGTTAGTAAACGTAACAAATATATACCGCATATGTAGTACACCTTACAAATACCATACATACCTTATATGTACCATATAAATACCTTATATATAACTTATAAATACCATATACATACCTTATATATACCATATATATACGTTATATATACCTTATAGATACCATATACATACCATATATATACCTTATAAGTACCATATATGTATATACCTTATATATACTTAGTCATACTTAAAAGTGTTTATAACAAGTAAGGAAGGGCTAAGTTCGGGTGTAGGTTAATCGACACCTTATTAACGTCATTTACATATTTTTCAAATACCTTATTCATAATGATTTTTTCCGCTATATTATATATACTTATAATAAAAATTTTCCCAAAATAATCAATTGGAAGAAGGCGTGGTTGTGAACCGATTTTTAAATGTCATCTGGGTTTAAGAAAATATTAATCGACCTTATATATACAATTTTTAACAAAATCTGAGGAACAAGATATTTTTGACGTTTTTTTGTAGTAACGCACTTTTAGTGATTTTGAACGAGATATAAATTTTTCTATCTTTTGAACTAATAAGAAAAATAGAAAACTGTGTGTAGGAGGACCTTCCTATAGTTACAATTAAAAAAACTCATGTTTGGGCGAGCTTTCTTAGAGGTGTCTAAGAACCTATTTTTCCAATATCTTTATTTAAACTTAAAAAAGGTTTTTTTTTTTGAATCATCTTCTAATATATGTACATACCAAGTTTCATATGATATCATATTTATCATACATACCAGACGGACGGACGGACAGACAGACATTATATATAACTTATATATACTGACTTTTATATACTGTTATGTGAACAAAACTATACCTCGTTAGCAAAGTGTTTATAAAAAAATAGCCCACACATTTGTTTGTTACCTAACACCTTCGTAAGCTGTCTTCTTTGCTTCTGTGCAGCACTCGGAGCAGCTCATTAGCTGCGTGTGGCACTGTGTTGTGCACCTCTGACGCATATCCAGTCAATTTAAGCGAGTAATTTTAGCTGTGGAACACTTGCTTAGTCGCTTGCACAGTGTATCCACTTGAAAACTTGGCACGAAACGATTTTGTAATGAGATAGCCTTAATTATTTGTGTATTCTACTCATAACCTACAAATTGTGGCTTGGTTTTTATGCTAAGGAAGTTTAAAATAGAAAATATATTTCTAAGAATTTAAAGTAGTCTTTAGGTGACTTATTCCGCTAATTACAACGTTAACTCTTTCACTGTATCATATAACTACTATTACTATTTTAACTATAAAACGGTTCAGATGGAAAAGTACTCAAAACGAGAATCATTAAAAGCGTCTCCATACAAGTGGAAACATATGTACTAGGAGATCGAAAACCAATTCAGTTTAAACAGCATCAAACTCTGCCATAAAGTATTCTCACGCTTGCTGGAGAGAATAAACGTGACAACACGTGTTCTGGCAGCTGAGGTTAAGTTTAGTTTGTTGGCTGATCCAGAGATCACACTTGGGTATAGTAGCCCAGCAGTCCTTAATGAAACCCTAAGGATAGAGTTATTGTATTTGAATTTATAAGTCAGCAAAGCGCCTTCTTCTTCTTCTTCTTAATTGGCGTAGACACCGCTTATATATATATATCGTACATCTCATCGTTCCATCGAATGCGATATTCGCCGTGGCCAATGCGCAAAGGACCATAAATCTTTCGCAGAACCTTTCTCTCGAAAACTCGTAGCGTCGACTCATCGGTTGTTGTCATCGCCCAAGCCTCTGCACCATACAGCAGGACGGGAATTATGAGCGACTTATAAAGTTTAGCTTTTGTTCGTCGAGAAAGGACTTTACTTTTCAATTGCCTACTCAGTCCGAAGTAGCACCTGTTGTCAAGAGCAATCCTGCGTTGGATTTCCAGGCTGACATTATTGGTGGTGTTAATGCTGGTTCCTAAATCCTAGGAACCAGCAAAGAGCCTTCAGGCCATTAAATTTTCGCTTAGGTATTTAATTTCCATTTCCACCAGTTCGGTGGAACATCTGAAAACGTGAGCTGAGCTCCTAAGTGCTTAAGTCTAGATCTAGCAAACGCGGGACAACAACGAAGTGAGTGCTGAAGTGTTTCCATCTCGTCTACTTTCATACAACTTCTGGTGACCGGTAAGATTCTTAACCTTACAGCATGGTTACCGATAGGCCTGTTAGAACTCCTACTACTAGGAAAAAGTGAAGTCTTACTAATTGCGAAGAGCTCACAGGGTATCTTATGATCGAATTTGGGCCAAAAATTTCTTGTAGAGCATAAACCGTTGGTGACCCGCGAAGCCGAGCTATCCAGTAGCAGACAGCACGAGAACAGTGGAGCACCGATCCGTTCTTGTTCTACTCATAGCAAGGCTGGGATAGCCTTCTTTCAAAGTTCATTAGCTTCGCAGTTGTTCACATTTCCACATGGGCTACTATTTGCAGTCCTTAATGAAGCCCTAAGAATAGAGTTATTGTATTTGAACTTATAAATCAGCAAAGTGCCTTCAGGTCATTAAAATTTCGCTTAGGCTTTTAATATCCATTTCCACCAGTTCGGTGGAACAACTGAAAGTATGAGTTCCTAAGTGCTTAAGCCTGGATATAGCAAACGCGGGACAACAACAAAGTGAGTGCTGAAGTGTTTCCATCTCGTCTACTTTCATACAACTTCTGGTGACCGGTAAGATTCTTAACCTTACAACATGGTTACCGATAGGGCCTGTTAGAACTCCTACTACTAGGAAAAAGTGAAGTCTTACTAAGTGCGAAGAGCTCACAGGGTCTCTTATGATCGAATTTGGGCCAAAAAGTTCTTGTAAAGCATAAACCGTTAGTGATCCGCGAAGCCCAGCTATCCGGTAGCAGAAAACACGAGAATAGTGGAGCACGGACACGTTCTCGTTCTATGGATAGCGGTTCTAGGATGCCCTTGGTTGCAAGTTCATTAGCTTTACAGTTGCCCGCGTTTCCGCTGAGGCTTGTCACCCGTATTAGTATTATCTCAAAGTGACTCGCCGTCATTGTTAACGAAGTAAGGCATTCTTTAGCTGGCTCCGAATGCGCGGTTAATGAAATCAAGGCTAATACCAGATAATTATCAGAGTGGATAGTCATTTCTCTGACGTAGTCTGCACTTCGTAGCAGTAAATCTACCGGTCTCTTAGTGGCAGCTAACCCCGGCTTGAAAAATGTTGCAATAGTCAGGAAGTCTGAACCTGGAGTTAATAGAGAGTTCCTGACAATATACGCTACCACCAATCTTCCCCCCCCAATCTTTGAACTATTTATAAATAAGCTCACTGACACTCTCCTCCAACGGCCTCGACCCATCCACAACTCCCTTACCGCGATGTGGACAGAAAACAAGGCGCAAGAGTCTGGTTTGGCGACTCCGTGACCCAAAAATCCGATCCCAGATTCCCTGAGTCAAATTTCGCCGCCGCCACTGCGAGATTTCCAACTACCAAATACTAGAATAGGCTACAAGAATACTCAACGATAATGTAACGGGTGATCCAAATAGAGATACTTTTCTCAATAGCCTTTTTTCTGTCTCTCACGCTTGAGTCATGTCAAGAACTCATGTTATTTTTGTTCAATATTGTTTGGCATTTCATCATGGAAAGACTTACGCATGAACAACGTTTACAACTCGTTCAACTTTATTACGAAAATTCACGTTTTGTAAAGAATATATTTCGCGCACTTCGCTTAACTTATGGTCAATATAATCGGCCTATTGAGCGTACAATTCCCAACACCATCACCCATCTTGAGACCGAGCATTCATTATTGGATAATACTCGACCGAATAGACCAGATCAAGTATGCAGTGAAGACGCTGCTGAGAGCGTACAGAAAGAACGTGGAGAGTCGATTCGGCGTCATTCGCAGCAACTCGGGCTGATGTATGGAGCGATTGGGCGCATTTTACGTCAAGTTCTTGAATTGAAAGCATACAAAGTACAGCTTGTTCAAGAACTGAAACCGCTCGACCTTCCCAAGTGACATCGCGACGCTCTATGGGCGACGCTCTAAGGGTTCCAAGAAGATCCGACGTTTTCGAGCTACAAGTAAATTTTGTACAGCAATGAAGCCCATTTCTGGCTCAATGGGTATGTAAAGAAGCATTCAAGAACTTCGAAATTTATCACCCTTTATCATTAGCCAATCAAAGAACTATTTTCGGTCTATCTATAAACAAGCTCCACGCTGGCATTAAACAAATTAACGCCCCTTGCAGTCACCGAGCTTTAACCTGCTCGATTTCACAACAGAATCACTTAGATAAATGTGCCGTTATGGCGATAATCAACAGCGCCAACACAACAATAGCAAATGTCACACTAATTACCAACAAAACGCCAAATATTTAGTTATTCATTCTTTGTTACAACAACAGCAGCAAAAAAATGACTGCGCGTGCCTGGGTTTAATTGCGAGGGCAGCACTTGGGTTCGACTTTTCGGGGGCTAAAAGCCATGAGGCGGCGCGAATGCGACATTTTGAGCGCAAATGAACATTTCATATGGACAGAACAACAAAAGCGGCGAACAAAGCAACCACACAAACACACTAATGCCACCGCGCGTTAGAAAAGAGCGGGGGTAAAGTGAGCGCGGCAAACAATAGTGGCTCAATTAAAACCACACAACGCCGCTGAGCCAACGCGTGCCTTCGCGCCTTTGCTTATGCAACTAACGAAAATTAATGTAAGCTGTGGCGCATTACAGCAGCGCGGCGGAAGGACGGGCGATTCAACAAAGAAAATCCTTTTATACCAGACACTTTTGCGGGCTTTTATGGCTGCCGTCGACAATTCGCAACAATTCGGCAGTGCATTAAAGGATCCACCAGCTGGTGCGCACTTGCCAAATTAGTACGTTGCTGAGTTGGTAGCCAAGCGCAGCGCTAAAACTGCCAACCCACGCTGTAAAATCCAACAACTTATGGTCAGCACATGGCCGAATGCCAGCCACACACATACAGAGACACATAATTTTACACACACACACAGATACGCATCCATATGTGTGTTGTTCTCTCGGCTTTACAAGCAATTTTTGGCGCTTATTAGTTTGCTCGCTGTTGTTGTGTAGCACTAAGGTCGACGCGTGTGTGGCTCGTGGCTCGTATAGTTTAATTACGTCAAATTCCACGCTGCTGCAATGACAACAACAACATACTTGTTGCTGTTTTCACCACTAACAAGCAATTTGCTGCAGCAATTCAATGGTTGGTAGTGCATAAAACGTGGTGCCGCCACTCCCCCCGCCCACATGGCCATTTGGGCGCATACGAAGTGGGTTACATTAAAAATCAAACCCCATCACATTAGTTGTGTTGCGGTTTTTAGGCAGCAGGAAGCCGGCACAGCCTGCAGGCTGTGGCACTTCCGCTCATTAGTTATTGGTATTTGTGTGGCCACGCTTTGCATCGGAAGTCGCGCAATTGCGTTTGCTTTATTATAAATATTTTCTTACTAGAGCAAGTGGGTCGGAATTCCGCGGTTGCAAAGCAGAGAAGACTGCGAACTAAACGTTCAGGGTTATGGCCCAAACTCGACTTACCAATTGAATAGTAATACTAAAGAAAAGTCTTAAACTCCGCTTTGAAATTTAGAGTTTATACAGAATACGACAAAAATAGAGTTTATTAATCATCAGGTGTCCCCCTAAAATAGTATTTTATTTAAAGTTGATATAGTTTAAGTCACAAACTCGAGTTTACGCCTCAAACATCGAGTTTCCACAAAAAGATTCCTGAATTTTTTTTTTTTTTGTCTATTTTTGTATATAAATATCGCTTCATAAACTCGAGTAGGATGGAGCCATGTGTTGAAGTTCATTCCATCCGTTTGGGAGTGATTCTTTTACATATGGCTCAAGCAGCTCCCGACTTCCGGACTTCCAAGAAGTGCGATGGACGGGACAAGCACTGAGACGCCTAGGTCATTGTGCCATTTACTACAGTAGCCATTTAAAGAAGCGCAAATTAGGTGTGGAATTCGTGGTTGGAGAAAGACTCCGTCGCCAAATTCTGGCATTGACCCCGGTGGATGAACGTCTAGCCACAATCCGCATCAAAGCGAAGTTCTTCAACATATCTCTGCTTTGCGCCCATAATTCGACGACAGAAAAGGACGATGTGACCAAAGATGTCTTCCATGAGCGCTTACAAGTCACCTATGAGAGCTATACGGTACAAGAAAGCATCTTTGGCAAAAACATCGGTAAATTCAGCCTCCGTGATAATGCACCCCCAAATGTGTTGAGGCTGATCAACTTCGCCGGGGCCCGAAATATGGCTATCTATAGTGCTAGATACCAGCATTAGAATCATAGCATTTCTTTAAGCTACAAGGCTGTCTCCGGATCGAAAAGCTGCCAACAAGATCGATCAAACGGCAGATACACTTCTGCTCACTGAGAGCACTCGTCAGAAACTCGGTATATGGGAACTGTGGGAAGACATTTCATGCTCCTTATGTACAGCTGCACCCAACCCATTGGTTTTCGGAAAAGGCAAAAGAACAGCTGGTACGATGAGGAGTGCCGTGGCGCAGCAGAGAGAAAGCAGACTGCCTGCCTCTCAACGTTAAAATGGACTACAATAAGTGCGGGATAGGATAGATACTGAGATCTGAAGATACCAAGAGCAAGCCAATGGACCTTTTATATTTCAATTTGTGTCATAAGGTTTTCAAATCTCCACAAATGCTGGTTGTGCGGAGAAATGCCCCTAGGAGTAGAGTCCGCGGCGCGTTGGTATAAGTTATCAATGATACAGTTGATCTGCGTGAAGATTTCGAAAAGTCCCTCTCTGGGACCCTAAAACATTCCCGGTGTCTGACAGCAAACTTCGCAACACTGTATATGCCTTGCTAAAGTAGAATGGCATTAAGTGGCAACCTTGGCACTAGTGTGGCTTAACCAGAGCCCTCCACCAGACATATACAAAAACTGCAGTTTCATAAAGTCAAAGCATAACTTATGTTGTGTGACCCCACCACATTACAATAACTTCTTTACAATAACACAAGGCAACTATGCCTTCATCACTCTCTCCTCAACATAAGGCTTCCATGATAGCTTTCTATCACAGACGAGCCCCAAATACTATGTCTTTACGACAGAGTGAAGCCAAGAGGCTCGCAATGAGGGGAAGGTTGCATGCGAAACTTTATATCTCCTGGTAAATAAAGCGAATTTAGTTTTAAGTGAATTGAAAGCCATGCCTCTTCGATCCACCCAGCTAGCTAACACATATAAATGCCTTTGTGTTAATTAGTAAAAGGTCTTCAGAAATTTCCCTTCAACCATGAGAGCTGCCTAGGATAACACTTGACAGTCGAGTCATGTACATCTAAGATCCAGAGTAAAGGAGACAGCACCCTACCTTGAGGGGTGCCTCTATTGATCTCTCAGATTGTTATTGTTGTAGCGGTTTGACAGTCCTTGGCCGAATAAAAATCTCTCTACGTTCAGATTATGTAGACCCGACTGTCGAGAGAACGGTATGCTGACACTAAAGTGTAAAATCATAAGCCGCTCCAGTGTCTTCAACAAAAAATAGGAGAGGCTAATTGGCCTGAAATCTCTGGCATTCACGTGAGAGCTCTTATGCGCTTTCGGAATGAACTCCAACCTTCTCCAAGCCCCTGTAATGGTACCCAAGCTAACAAAGGTCACGTAGATGGGGGCCAACCAGCTGCATGACAACTTTAGCGTTCGCTGAAGTTGCGCGAGTATAATGTCATCAGCTCCGGGTACTTTGAGTCAAGTAAGAAACAATCTCACAAAAACTGTCTAAGGTGAGTTTTTCATTAGTCAAATTTAATATCGCTCGTAGTCAAAATAAGACGATCAGTTACTCCTTCCATCATTTCATTCTCATAACAGTTTGTGACCACATTTTTCTAATCAAAATAGTAACTAAATGAAAATATATCAATAGAAACATTATACCACGTAAGTGACTACTGTAAATTTAAGTGTGTTTTTATACTCTCGCAACAATGTTGCTAACGAGAGTATTATAGTTTTGTTCACATAACGGTTGTTTGTAAGTCCTAAAACTAAAAGAGTCAGATATAGGGTTATATATACCAAAGTGATCAGGGCGACGAGTAGAGTCGAAATCCGGATGTCTGTCTGTTCGTTCGTCCGTCCGTCCGTCCGTCCGTGCAAGCTGTAACTTGAGTAAAAATTAAGATATCATGATGAAACTTGGTACACGTATTCCTTGGCTCCATAAGAAGGTTAAGTTCGAAGATGGGCAAAATCGGCCCACTGCCACGCCCACAAAATGGCGGAAACCGAAAACCTATAAAGTGTCATAACCAAGCCATAAATAAAGATATTAAAATGAAATTTGACACAAAGGATCGCATTAGGGAGGGGCATATTTGGACGCAATTTTTTTGGAAAAGTGGGCGTGGCCCCGCCCCCTACTAAGTTTTTTGTACATATCTCGGAAACCACTATAGCTATATCAACCAAATTCTATAGAGTCGTTTCCTTCAGGCATTTCCATATACAGTTAAATGGAAGAAATCGGATAATAACCACGCCCACCTCCCATACAAAGGTTATGTTGAAAATCACTAAAAGTGCGTTAACCGACTAACGAAAAACGTCAGAAACACTAAATTTTACGGAAGAAATTGCAGAAGGAAGCTGCACCCAGGTTTTTTCTTAAAATTGAAAATGGGCGTGACCTCGCCCACTTATGGACCAAAAACCATATCTCAGGAACTACTCTACCGATTTCAATGAAATTCGGTACATAATATTTTCTTAACACCCTGATGACATGTACGAAATATGGGTGAAATCGGTTCACAACCACGCCTTCTTGTTTTCATGTAATTCAGAAGGCATCATTTTTATATTCTCGCAATAAAGTTGCTAATAACGGTATCTCGATTATCACTTTATCATGCGAGTGTATAAAATATTCGGTGACACCCGAACTTAGCCCTTCCTTACTTGTTTTCACTTTTAATTGTTTATAACTTGTTTAAATAATAATGAATATTTCTGGTTCTGCTTGAGGCCATAGCCAGACATCCAAAGAGTAAAATGCCGTTTGGTTTATATCGATAAGTGCAATAGTTTTGAAATGAGAGTGTCATCCATGCGAAAAAACGTGGTTCGGAGAAAAATCAGTTTAAACCAAAGGCACGCAGTAGCTGCCGCTACCGAAGGCGTTCGAGCGGCCGGATTTCCCGCAGCGCTCCTCACTCTTTTATACCAGCTTCTCGGTCTTGCTGACCTTCGGGACTAATTCTATACTATTTCTACGAGTATACAGTAGCAATTTATGAAAAAAAAAATTCGATTTTTTCAAAATTGTTTGGAGGAACCTGGCCATAAAGGAAATTCCAAGCATCGAAATAATAACATAAAAGACCATACAAAAGCCATATATACTCTTATTAAGCACAAAAAACAAATCCTTTTAGTTACACGCCCACACAAACACTCGCACGTCAATTGTGTATAAACAACCGCTGCTGCAGCCACGCCTTAAATCTGTTAGTTTTACAAACGCCGTCAAATTTGAGTTGTCGCTCCTTTGTTTGTTCCGTTATTTATTGTTCATTTAGCGCTTGTCTATTTCCACCATTGTTCTAATGATCTATAAACAGCGGCAAACGCCGAAGAGCACAATGGAGAAGCTTCCGATTGCGCCTTTGTTATCTTGCCACCAACAACTAAACTAGCTATTATCCTGTGGCTCACTGCTCGCATTCAGAGAAAGCGTAGTGTTGCGAAACGCTCGACTACAATGGAGGCAAAAGCGTATTGCAGATGATTTGATTTATTTCTTTACATCAAAATTTATTGACTGGCTACGCCCAAAAGAGTACACACAAGGGTACATACATGTATATATTTATATACGAATACTATAAAAGACCTTAACAAAGCAACTTTTGTAATATTATGAAAAAAGAATTGGTGTGAGGTTATGTGTTTATAAGACCCCAATATTTTATTACAAATATTTACTCAACTAATTGCCTAATTAATATCCTTTACGGTTCACCACAACTTACTCAAAAACTACCGTTCTTTTTGCACTGCTGTGCGTGTCTGGCGGTGATTTTGATTTATTTGCTTATCAAAAATTTCCTGCGTCAGTCCAAAAGCGTTCCTTGAGTTACGTGAAGGACAACTAAGGTTGCAGTAATGGAATGAGAGAATTTATGTTTGTGTGCCAATGTCTAATTATATTTGTGGTAGTAATTGTGTGCACGGTTTGCGTATTTTGTTTGTAATTGTTTTTGAGTAATTTCCATTTAGTAGCTGTGAATTTGAGTTATGGATTAATTTGTTTGATTAATGACTTTCACTTTAGCTTGTCACCTTTTTGGTAGAACAGTAGCTGTTGTGAGTAAGAATGGAGCATTTGTATTCCTAATAAGTATTTGCAATGATTACGTTATCGAACTATCGATAAATTATAATATTTTTTTTAGAAAAATTAGTGATAAATATTATAACATTTTTTTAGAAAAATTAGTGATAAATATTTTTGATGCTTTCAAGAGAATACAATTTTCAATATTTTTAAAATGTATCGATATATTTTATAAATTATCGATATTTTTAAAAATTATCTATATTTTAAAATTTATCGATATTTTAAAAATTATCGATATTTTAAAATTTATCGATATTTGAAAATTTTTCGATATTTTTATAAATTATCGATATTTTGTCTGCAGTCTCGTAAAATCATCCATATCACTACACAAACACAATTAAACTTTCGATAATCACGTTCGAATTTTAGTGTAAGTTAGAAATTATCGATAATATTATCAAGTCTGACACGACCATATGATTTGAATCGAACCAAGCTTTGTTTTCGCAAGAAGATTTAATGCCATTACAACGCTTACGTTTTATAATAATAAGTTAATAATGATTCCGATAATTTCAAGAGTATAAAGTTATCGATATTTTTACAAATAATCGATATTTTCTATACAAGGAAAACAATACTAAGTCCAAGATTCCAAAACTATTAAACTATCGATAAAAACTTTCGATTTTTTATAAAAATTATCGATAGTAATTCTAATGTAATTGGGCGTTGTGATATGAATCGACAGAGCTCTCTTCGCAAGAAAATTGACTATGATCACAGCGTTTTAATTTTAAAATAATTAGTGATAAGTAATTTTGATAATATCAAGAGTTTACAATTTTCAACTTTTCGTACAAAATTATCGATAATTTTATATATTATCGATAAATTATCGATAATCACGGTCGCTTTTTTTGATTTACTATAAATTATCGATAACTGATAATGTGTCTGACGGTATGATATGTAGTCAATTTTCCAAGAAAACTTTGAAACAATTAGTTTAAGTCGATAATTTCAAGAGCATAAAAATATCGATGTTTTTGCAATTTATCCACATTTTTCCATACAAGTCGAATAAGACTATATATACTAAAAAACTTAAAAATATCGATAATTAGTTTTAAAAAATGATTTATCGACTGAACGGTGATATGAGTCAAACCAAGATTTGTTTTCGCAGGAAGCTTTACTGCCATCAAAGCGCTTAAAATTTAGAATGATTTCTGATGAGTAACTTTCAAGTGTATACAGTTTTCGATATTTTTACAAATGATCGATATTTAGCATATAACAATCTAAGAATACTAACCATAATACTAAACAAAGCCCAATTACAACAGTGTAACAATCTGAACGGTTTCGGGGTTGAATCGAGCTCCAAACACCTTATTTTCAGTCTTCTAGCGACAGACTAATCGAGACGGAAAGAGGCGTCACACGTGCTTGGCGAAATGAGAATAGGGGCACCCCACAACGTTTCTTAAGTAGTGGAGTTCTTTTTCCTTATGTATGGATCTTGGTCTTTAACGACCTGCTGATAAAACTTAAAAACAGTGACTGCAGGGTGATTGTCTACGCAGACGATCTAGAACTCATAGTCAAAAGAAAGTTCTTGAGTACTGTGTACGAGTAGACGAAAAGTTATCTTAGCGCAGTCAATAATTGGGCGGCCGACAGTGGGCTCGCTAAAAACCCAGAAAAAATTTATATGATTTTATTTAGTTACTAGGAGATACAAGATCTTGGAGACACCACTGCCACGTATGGGAAGCTTTAGTGAAGTATATAGGGCTAGTCTCAGCAAATCTGGGTTTCTAAATGATCAGGTGTCTGATCGTGCGAAAATTCTGGCACACTTTGATGCGGTATTTTTAGATCATAGAGTCGACAAACCAAACTCTGGTGGATTTTACTCCGCCCACACACCTGCGAGGGAGTTGTGGTTAGGTATCGACCGTTGGAAGTGAGGTCAGTGAGCTTCTTTATGAATGGGTCAAAGCCTGGAAGGGAAGGTTGGTGAAGGGGTATATTATCAGGAACACTATCAACTTCAACTTCAGACGTCCTGACCAGTGTAGTGGTTCCAAAGTTGAGGTTGCTTTCATTAAGGTAAAGATAAATCTAGTGCTCCGTAGTGCAGTCTTCTTCAGGTAAGTTACTATTTATTTTTATAGCAGTGTGGTATCACTAGCTTCAAGCTTATTAACCGAGCGTTCAGTGCTAATTAGGGAAGACTTAACCTTGTTATCAATGGTATCGGTCACTTTGTGATAATACTATTATGGGTACTGTAAAGATGACGAGCTGGCAAGGAAAAGGACCCTAACCCCGCTATCAGTGGAATGGGAGCGAGTCGAAGTTCTCCTTTCCTTATATCCATGCTATAAGGTGGAGAATCTTACTGGATGTCAGCTGCGAAAGCTGTATGTAGAAAGAGGAGGTGTAAACATCTCAACACTTCCTTCCTGATTGGCCCACGTTTACAAGATCAAGGCTTGGCAGCTTACATTTTTAGATATCCCACCGTACTGATGGGAATGTATGTTGAACGACTTTCCAAATTTGTTTTGGATACCAGAAATCTTGGCTTAAATTATTATAATGGTTTCTATATATCATATTTGACTTTAACATCTTAAAGACTCCGCAAAAGCTCCAGTTTTTTTCTATTTAATTGGTTGGCAAGGTCTTTAAATAAGATACAGCTTTTCAAAGGAGTGCAGTATAAGTTTATGTGTGTATGCCTTTATTAGATATATTTAAATTTAAAGTTAAAATTTTCAGAAATTTTTATGAGAAAAGCTCTTTAAAGCCCTTTAAATGCATCGTTACGTGTGTAAGCAAACATAATTTAATTTTTAATGCTTTAATTATGCAAATAAATTCAAAAATACTCGCTCTTCTCTTGCATAACACTTCCACAACCCTTTTTCTTCTTTTCTTCGCTTACAATATTATATCCTCCAGCCAGAAAACGAAAATGGGTAACATTTCGGCCTGAAGCTTTACCACAAAGCACAAAGCGAAAGCCTTTCAATATTGCCAAACACACAAGTCAGCTAAAAAAACAGTATACTTATATATTAATTGCATATACTATATATATTTTTTACTCTGTATGATACTTTTAGATACAAGGTTGTTCATAATTGAGTTTCGTTTTCGTTATGTCGAATGAAAAATGGTTATAATTATATTCTTATAAGAATTTTAGACTCGACTAGAAGATATTGCAGGAACATGATTGAAATATGTACTAACTGGTCACTGCCTGGTGGCGACACACCACTTGTCCCGCATTAGCAAGACTACGTTATAAGCATCTGAGATCCCCATGGTATGATACACTGGAGGAGGTATCGATAATAAGCCCAAAGATACTGTTAAAATTTGCTTCATGCGCAGGTATTCTTAAAGTTTAGCACTCATCTTGGACGTAGCAACTAAACTCCATTTGGAATCATAGAGAACCAAAACTGGTCCATGTCTGGGTAATTGGCCTACCAGATTAACCTAACCTAACCTTAAGGCAAATGCAAATAATATACCCCGAAAGTGTATATTTTTGAAGAAATGATATTAGGGCTTGAAGAATATATAGGTGGGATGGATTCGCTGGAGAATAGGAGCAATGAGCTTTTTCATAGATGGATGTAAACTCAAAAGGAAGTACTCACTGTCACCGAACTGAAAGCTGCTCAAGGCGTGCATGATCTCACAAGCTGTAGCACCAAGCTAATTCCATTTTAAACTTGTCTGGAGTTACAGCAGAATCGTCGGAAACTGTACTTAAAGCCGGTGAGCTTGTGAGAAAGGGCACTCTTACCCAATTCTCAATGGGAACGAGCAGGTGCTCACTTGTCTACGTGTACTTGGGCGTTGGACCTAAAGGCTCAGTAAGGTCAGCAACCAGCAGTTCTAGCTCTTAGCCGGGTTCACATGACCGCAATGATAGGTGTCCTAATAGGTCACTGACCGCGGTGAGGCTAAGATTTGAAAAGAAATGAAAATTACAAGAAGGAAGATGAGATGAAAACATCTAGACATTTTCTCCTCCACTGTGCAGCTTTCGCCAGACTAAGGTTAAAGCATCTCGGTTACCATATTTCCTACGAACCCGGCGAATTTCATGGAGTAGATATTAGCTGGTTCTAGCCGCTTTATTTAGATGCGACGGTCTTTTTCATCCAACTTAGGAGTTCTGGGAATCAGAACGGATAAACGTCTCTAACTGGCCAAGTAGGATTATTTATGGTCTCACAAAAAATGAGCCTTTTAACTTACCTTAACCTAATCTAGGTATACTATACTAGGCTTCACCAAGAAGAGCCGCGCCGAGACAAGATCGAAAAGATTAAAATTTAATTTAACATCGGTGCTTATATAATTTAGCAAAGTTATAAAATTCGAAAACAGAAGACTAAGAAGTGATCTCTGAAGCGCTAATGAGCTCTCAGAGCGATAATATGGCGCGAGTTTCTGAGCGGTGATTTTTGAATGAGGTTTTTTCACCGTTAGTTGAAGAGATGGACTTGACTTCAGCAGATCATCATACAACCCAAGATAAATAAGTTGTCTTATGAAGTTGTCAAACCTTTTAATGGACTGAGCAAACGAAAATATTAAGAGGTCCTTAAGACATATATTATATCGAGCCACGGACAGACTGGTCTAACTTGGCTTGGTCAATCGAAACGGCAAAACTAATGAAAGCCATCTAACAAAAGGCTTTTTATGTTGTCTAAAACAGAAAAGTTCATTAAAAGAACCACCCTGTATACAAATATATTTGTATATTTGAACGCTTTAGCAGATGAAAATTAAGCTAAGCTGCAGGTCTTTTTGGACCAAAACATTTTCATATTTAACTATATGCTTAAATTATAATAAATATACATATATATTACATATAAGCTGCATATGTATGCCACAAGGTGAACGGTGGCAATGCCAGCACCAAAACAAAGTACCGTAAAGAACAGGAAAATTGGAGTTGACACACAAAAAACAATGAAAGAAACAAACATGGAAGCTAATAAATATAGAAAAATGTACGAGCACACAAATATCATAGCTGTTGCTGCCAGATAACGGTTAATATATGTATGTATGTATATACAGGACGTATGGTAATGTGTCTTCGGGCGACACGCATATACCACTCAACTCACTTATGACCTTTCTAAGCTTCATTTACAGCGCACGACTCTCTTTGTTCGTGTCCGAGCTCATCAGTGCTGCTATTGTTTTGCACAAGAGTGTATTGCTTAAGGTTTTGTTTTTGTTATCTGCTGCATGCAAATGTCGGTGTTTTGAAACGTATAATTGTGTTAGTGTTGCTACGTGCTCAGAGGCGTCTTTAATTGGTTTTCATTCCACCGCTGGCTGCATTGGATTTGTGGTTGAAAAGCGAAAGATACTGGGAATTCAGCACACAGTTGTAGTTTCACCAAATTGGTCGCATAGAAGAATATTTAAATACTTATTTTCTTCTTTTTTACCGAGTTACCTTTTTATTTTGGGTGTTTTTCTTTACGTGGCAGGCCCCAAACCCAGCGAGCAACGCTGGGGAGCGATGATTCGTCTTTTCACTTTAACTCGCCTTGCTACCCAGACGACAAATGGTCTAAGACCGGAATTCGTGAGCTGCTTGAGCCATGTGCAATAAATCCTTTCTGGCCCCTCCAAAGTGAATGGCGCTCAGAGAACTTTCATCACTTTCGTAAACTTCTACACATGGCTTCATCTTCCAGTAACCGAAATAATTGGTGAATTGTATGCTAGACTTTTTTCCTACCAATTCCTTTACAATACTAGTCTCTAACCTCTTTCCCTTCTTATTATACCTCTCATTTTGCCTTAAAAAAAAGGTGGATTCTCCATTCTAATGAATGTTTGTAATCCCAGTTTTGGGGTTCCTATTAAATTTCCTTAAAAAGGGCTATCATAGGTCATTTATATTACTGGATAGCTGGGCTTCACGTAAGCTTGGCCAGCGACGTACTACCATCGGTTCATGCGACTACTGCAAGACCCTTTTGGTACAAGTTCAACCGCAAAAGATTCAGTGAACTTTTTGAGTTCAGTAAGATTAGCCTTTTCCCAGTTGTGGGAGTTCTAACAGGCCATTACCTTATCGGCGACCATATTGTGGGGTTGAGAGTCATAGCGGACGCCAGCTGCAGAAACTGTATAGAAAAAGACGATTCGAAAACAACTAAGCATCTTCTTCTTGATTGTCCTGCGTTTGTAGGATCAAGACTTAAACACTTGGGAACTCATTCTTTCAGATATCCCACCGTCTGAGAAAGTTTTTATTGGCCACTTGATGCTTTGCTGACTAATTAGATCGAACACAGGAATTCTATTTTTATGTATGCGATGCAAGTGCGATCTCTAGATCAGCCATCTAGAATAACCTAACCCAACCTACGACCAACAAGAAGTTCGAATAGCAATTACCCGTCTGCAGAACAACAAAGCGGCGGGGTCGATGGATTGACGGGCGAGCTAATCAAATACGACGCATGCCCGGCAACTAGAGTTTAGGTGTGCTCTGCCCGATCCACAAAAAGGGAGACACCACAATTTTCCCTAACTACTGGGGGATAAGCCTCCTCAACATCGCATATAAGGTATTATCGTGCGTTGTGTGAGAAAGACTAATCCCATCGTCAAAAAACTTATTGGGCCTTATCAGTGTGCCTTTGGGCCTAGGAAATCAACAGCTGACCAGATATTCACCAAACGCCAAATCTTGGAAAAGACCCGTGAAAAGTGGATCGACACAAACCATCTCTTCGTCGACTTTAAATCTGCTTTTGACGGCACGAAAAGGAGCTGTCTTTATGCCGCTAAGTCTGAATTTGGTATCCTCGCAAAACTAATACGGCTGTGTAAGCTGACGTTGAGCAATAACTAAAGCTCCGTCAGGATCGGGAAGCACCTATACCAAACGAGGTTTCAGACAAAGCGACTCCCTATCGTGCGACTTCTTCAATCTATTGCTGGAGAAAATAATTCGAGTTGCAGAGCTAAATAGAGAAGGTACTATCTTCTATAAGAGTGTACAGCTGCTGGCGTACGCCGAAGGATATTGATATCATTGGCCTCAACAACCGCGTCGCTAGTTGTGTTTTCTCCAGACTGGATAAGTAAACGAAGCAAATGGGTCTGGCAGTGAACCAGGGCAAGACGAAATATCTCCTGTCATCAAAAAAACTATTGACACTACTATTGACAGTCCTAACTTCGAAGTCATACATAATAACGTCAACCTCGAAATCCAACGCAGAATTACTCTTGCCAACAGGTGCCACCTCGGACTGAGTAGGCTATTGAAAAGTAAAGTCTCTATTTTATAGTCGCTTTTCAGGCGCATCCCCTGAAAATGTGCTCAAGTATGAGCAGCACACAACTTTTGTACACGCACTCATAAATGTATGCGCAAGCATTTCACTTTGCAAGGATCTTATCTGAAGTAGTACGGTGATGTGACAACAATACGCCTTTGTTATCATTAATATTACCACATTACTCATAGCCAGCTTAAACGCCTAAAGCTATGCTATTAAATTGCTTGTGCAAAATGCCATATGCCTATTTATCCAAGCAACAACATTGTGTGGTGCTGGTGCTCGACCAAACTACGTGCACAAATACGAAATCCCAACCATCAAATTTAATGCTGCTGCAACACCACTCAACAACAGCAACAACTGGGACCACAGCCCAGCCTTACGCATTGTGGCATATTTGCATAGCTTTCACTGAAGGCCAACGTCCATTGTCTGTCCGCACTTAAGTGTTGGTGCGTGCGTTTGTGTGCGTAAGCGAAGGCCGCATTAACACCGCTTGCCATTTTCTATCATTGTTCGGTGCGGTCTCATTGCTTAGCGCCTACAAGTATGCTACTTATTATTGTTGCTGTTGATGCCAGGGAGTGTTACGTGACCGCACAGTTGGTCTCAAGTTTGCATCGGTTTAAATATTTTAGCAGTTTAGCACCTTTTGTCGGCCAGCACTTCACTCCAGTACAACAACAACATACTACTTCATTACACATTTCCTGCTTTTAGTAAAACACTTTTTGTAGCCCTTGGTTGGGGAGTTTTAAATATTTAAGCACGTATTCTGTTTGCTTTTCCTCGTTACAATGTTTCCGTTATCGCGATTTGGCTTTTGTTTGTGTTGCTTTGCTGCTTTCGCATTTATTTGCTTTCTTTTTGTACAAAGTTTTTTATCTTCGAAAGTTTGTTGTATGTCTTCTTTATAGTTTTGTCTTAAAAGAGTCAGATATATGGTTATATATACCGTTGGTCCAACATTTACACTTGTACACGTATTCCTTGGCTTTTTTTGAAGATCGTGGTTTTAAAGTTCAACGTAATCGGATTTCGTTTGCAAATGACGGCTTTGCTCGGTTGTGGCGTTCAAAATTAATGACATGCAGATTAAATTAGAAGTGTTTCGTATAATGCGGGATAAATTTGTTATGGATATTCTTTGCATTAAAATTATTAATTTAATTTTTTTATACTCTGGCAACATGCTGCACAGAGTGTAAAATTTTTTTTCACATAACTGTTGTTTGTAACATCTGAAACTAATCGGAATGGATATAAAGTTAGTTGTAGCAAAATGATTAGGGTCATAAGCCGACTTAATTTCCGAATGCTTTTTTCTCCATCCAGCCAATAACTTAAGTCATCAATTTCGACTTAAGTTATCGGCAAGATCACGAGAGGACTTGAAATTTGGATATAGATCTGTCCGTCCAGCCGATAATTTCAGTCAAAATTGATAAAAATTGATAACAATGACAAGACTACTTGAATTCCAGCAGTCTGCCCGTTCGTCCAAATGTTAACTTAAAATTGATCAGTATTGCGAAACGACTTAAATTCCGGACGTCTTTTTCTCCGTCAAGCCGATAAGTTAAGTCGAAATTGATAAAGATCACGAGAGGACTTGACATTTGGACATCACTCTGACCGTCCAGCCGATAATTTCAGTCAAAATATGTAGAGATCACGAACTAACTTGAGTTTCGGACGTCTGTCCAAGTGTTAATTTTAGTCAAAATAGATCAGGATTACGAGAATACTCGAATTCCGGATGTCTGTCTGTCGGTACAAGTGATAACTTGAGACAAAATTGATCAGAAGTATGAAACGATCTCAATTTTGAACCTCTGACTGTTCGTGCAAGCGATAACTTAATTTATCAGGAACACAAAACAATTTGAACTTGGCTCCAAATAGGTCGGGACCACGAAACGACTTAAATTCCGGATGTCTATCTGTCCATACAAGCGATAACTTGAGCCAAAATTAATCAGAACCATGAGTCGACTTGAATTCCGGACGCCTGTCTGTTCGTCCAAGTGATAACTTAAGCCAAAATACATCCGGATCACAAAACAATTTGAACTTGTGTCCAAATTGCTCGGAATCATGAAATTACTTGTCTTCCTAATATCCGTCCGTTCATCCAAACGGTAACTTGAGTCAAAATTGATCAGGGCCACGGGTCAACTGAAATTTCGGAAGTCTGTCTGTTGGTACTAGTGATAAGTTGAGTCAAATTTGATCGGAATTACGAGGCTATTGAACCCGAATATCTTTTTGTGCCGCGGATCAGGTTCACAAAATAATCTGAAATTGAGTACAAATTGGTCGGAACCACGAAATGACTTAAGTTCCTAATGTCTGTATGTCCACCCAAGCGATAATTTGAGTAAAAATTGATCAGAATCACGAGTCGACTAGAATTCTTGACGTCTGAATACTGGAATCCCGAATGTCTCTCTGTCCGCAGAATTGAAAACTTGTGTCAAAATTAATCAGTATCACAAGACAACTTGAATATCAGGCCGCCTTTTTGTCCAAACAATAACTTGAGTAAAAATTTACCAAGATCACTAAATGGCTTGAATTTGGGATGTGTATCTCTTCGTGGGAAGGATAATTTAAGTCAAAATTGATTAGAATACTGAGACGTCTTGAATTTTGAATCATCTAAGCGATATCTTCAATCACAATTAATCAAGATCACCAGATGACTAGAATTTTAGACGTCTGTCTATCGGTCCGTCCATCTGTCCCATCGATGACTTGAGTAAAAAACGAATAAGCTGAAGTACGTTAACGAAAGACTCTAAGTACGTTGGTATCGCATATGCCTGCTATCGAAGTATTGCCATGCCCGAAATATGCTGTCAATCGTAAGTTATAAATTACTATACCTAAGCCACAAATTAAAGCACAAGTCTAACATTTAGAAAGGGTCAACCGTGTTAAATATTAGGTTCTAATTCTTTGAGGCCACTAAAGTGATCGAAATTGGACTTTTAATTCTTCAAGGTCGCTAGATACCACACATGAGGACCTCAGTGCCTATGGCTGATTTTCTTAATAAAAGTTTTTACTCCACTTAAACTGTTCCTGATAATAGTGTTGTCTGGTGTAAAAGTAGACAGAATCGGTTCAGTACGTCGCCTAGCCCTCATACATATATGTGCCAAATATAAGGATTTTCATTCTTCCAGTTGTCTTTTTATCATATAAGTCTAACAATCTGTGAGATATCAGAGGGTATTTTTTCGGCAAAGATATCTCTGATGACAAAAATGAATGAAGCTCCGGTTGTCTTTATCCAATTTTTTTATAGTAGCAGGAAGCATCGAAAGTGGGGGACTTTAATCCGCTAAACCTTACCTACTTCCATCTCATGTCCCTCCCAAGGGGCCACTGGACAAAATATTACTTCTTGGAAGAGAAGAAAACATTGAAGTCACCTCTATTATAAGGACTGACTGACGCCTATTCTGTTCTAAATGTCTCAATCCTGTCATTATTAGAGCTGCCGCTTCACTGACATACAGAACATCAATGCATTATGATAGTTATGCTGTAGTTTGGTGCCGAAAGTGGTTGAAATCGCTTCACAAACTAACCGAAGTTCGCACTCTCTTACTTGCTGAATATACTTACATCATTATATATATTTACATATCAATCAAAGACATTCTTTATTGAAAACAAGATATGCAAAAACAGTAAATCTTTCTTCAAGTTGTTGATATTTTCATAATTTTGTGAATTTCCCTATTGGATTAAGCTAAACGACTTTTTCATAACTGAAATATCTTAAGCAAATTTAGACATACTCAAGAGATAACAGAATGTAAATGCATTGCTCAAAAATCGCACAAATATCTGTTATTATTTATGCTGAAGGTTGAATAAGCAGCAAATCACAGCTTTCCACACGGCATTGCAATGCAAACGCAGCTGCACACACACTCAAATACATATGTATGTATATATGTTACAACTGAATTCTATATATGCTTATTAGGGTGTTCGTTGTCTCTTCGAGACGATTGTTTTCTTTTCAAACGCCTACGAAAGCTTCAGTTTTTGCGCTAAAAAATTATTCAACGTAAACATGTTAGTTTCCCAAGTACCATGTATGAATATGGTATGTTACATGGGAGTTTTTGTTTTTTTTGCATTAATTTTTTAACTCCGACCTATATTTAGCTATAAGAAATAGACATTCTAATACAAAATTGTCCGCTCTACAAAAAAGCTCTTAATAATTTTTTTCATAAAATTATTGCTTTAAAAGTTATGCGCAACTAAAGTCAGGCATTCAATGTACTGCATTCACACAGTACAACATGACGTATGAGGAACACGGTAGGCACCATATGAATCACTTGTGAGAATGCTCAGTTTAGTGGGAGCATACTTTAACTGCTTATAACTTTTAAAGGAATGCAATTATGAAAAAAATTATTAAGACCTTTTTTGTAGCGCAGCTAATTTTGTATTAGAAAATCACATCCACGAAATTTTGGATTTACTTGCTTAATGGGAAATATCAAAAAAATATTAAGTTGTATATAGGGGAAAATAAATATAATCTACGCACGGCATTAATTGAAAATAAAGCGCTTGTTTGCGTTGGATACACAGTTTAAGCACAGAAACTAAAGCTTAAGGGGGCGTTTGCAAAAAAAATCGCACACCCTAATGTGTGTACATATATATGTACATATATGTATAGTTATGCGCTTTCCAATCAGTATCTCAATACGAAAATGATATCTCATTCCCAAAGGCATCAGCTGCAGAAAAAAGACACACACATCCACACATATACCCACACAGATTCATATACACAGCACAGAAACATTCATATACGAGTTCTCACACACATTCACATACTCACTCCTATACATATACCCACGCACAGGATATTGCAGAGAGCTAAGGCAGCGTCACAAAATGAAAATTTGTTGAGCTGTTGAGTAAGAACGCTCGAAGTGAATTGATTTTCGTGTGCGTGTGTGTGTGCTTTGTTTGCTGATTGAGTGAGCAACAAAAGTGAAAACTGTCAAAATAAACTAGTTTCGAAAGAAATGCACAAAGCAGAAAGCAGCAAAGCACAAAATCGAAATATTATGGCTTATATAAAATCTTATGTGCTTTTCATTTACAGTTTATGCCACAAATGCGAAATTTAGAAATATTTTTTAAACCTTAACAAGGTCACAACAGGAAATTTAAGCTTCTACGTAATTCCAAGATTAAGGCGAGAGACATTTGAACAAAGAACTAATATCAGTAAAAATACTATTCCATAATAAATAGTCTAAGTAGACAGAGGCTATATACAAAGCTGCTCCAAGCAGGCGAGGTCGCTTGATTCGAACTCACTTTTCGCTGGAACATTCTCTTCCATCTGAACGATATTCTGTATTCAATCTCTAAGCTTAGATCATTGGATAAAAGTATGCTGATTCCGAGATCTACAAAGTCCTTCACTTTTTCAAACTTAACTTTTTTCGTGGCTACCAACAGTGAAACTGAAAACAGGTTGTTGTTGTTGTAGTGGCAGAACTCTACCGAGTTGACAGTCCGTGGCCGGATAAAAACTCCAAGTCCGTTCCTTTTTCGTTTCTCTTTCTCGGCTGGAAAAGGCTGCCGACTCTTTGTTAAGGCTTGCGCTGTCAATATCATCTGCCTGCCACAGTAGCATTGGTCTAGTAGAAA
Source organism: Bactrocera neohumeralis (assembly GCF_024586455.1). Classification (NCBI taxonomy): domain Eukaryota; kingdom Metazoa; phylum Arthropoda; class Insecta; order Diptera; family Tephritidae; genus Bactrocera; species Bactrocera neohumeralis. The sequence continues at coordinate 72,772,735 of NC_065921.1, forward strand.
GTTTCAGAAGTATAGTGAAAAAAAAAAAACGAGAGAGAATCTTCTTCGTTTTCTTAATTGGCTGCCTACGCCAACGATTATAGCCGAGTTAACAACAGCGCGCAAGTCATTTCTTCTTTTCGCTACGCGGCGCCAATTGGATATTCCAAGCGAAGCCAGGTCCTTCTCCACTTGGTCCTTCCAACGGAGTGGAGGTCTTTCTGTTCCTCTGCTTCTCCCGGCGAATACTGCGTCGAATACTTTCAGAGCTGGAGTGCTTTCGTCCATTCGGACAACATGACCTAGCCAGCGTAGCCGCTATCTTTTAATTCATGTCCCAACGTTCCATCGAATGCGATAGCGCAAAGAGAGAGAACGTCGATCACATCGTCTCTAAAACCTTGTCTTTGAGAGAGAAACACTCTCTCTTAAACCTTGGACCAGATCTTTTTTTTTATGGTTGCGCTCAATGTCATTCTGCAAACCCGTTTGAATTTTGCAGGGCTACCAAATGAAGACTTAGTGTAAAATAGTCAGCTCCTGACAATTCTCTAGAAAGCGGCTTTGAAATCGACAAAAAGATGATGAGTGTCGATCTGTTTTTCGTCTCTTGGATTTGAGGTATTATGAAAATCTGGTTTATGGTTTGGCCTTTCATTAGAATAATATTTTTAAGTAGCGGTTTCCACACCTACTGGCATAACCCCAACTAGGGTGAAAGTTTCATTGATTACATTTACATAGCAAGCCGCTTGCTCCAAGCAGACGCCGGCTTGCAGGCGCAACTCCTGACGGAAAACCGCTGCAACTATATAAAGCCCTGAAACCGATTACATTAATTGAGAAACATCCAAATAGGTCTCTCACACGTCGTTCTCAAGCGTTGGACATCTCTGTGACGTCATTGTGGCGATATTTGTGAAAAGATCTTGGCCTATATTCTTACAAGATCAAATCGACGCAAGAACTGAAGTCGCTTGACCACCAGAATCGCCGCATGTTCGTGAATTGGACTGAGCAACAATATGAAAATGATCCGAATTTTCATCGAAAAATCATCTTCAACGATGAGGCTCATTTCTGGCTGAATGACGTTAATAAGTAAATAATGGTCCAGTCAATTGTCCACCTCGGTCGTGCGATTTGACGCCGTTAGACTATTTCCTGTTCAATACTGTCCGTCAAGTCTACGGTTCATGCCAACAAACCAGACGATTGATGAACTTCGTACGAATAACGAACGTGAAATTGCAGCAATATCGGCCGATTTATACTTGAAAACCGTCGGAAATTGGGTTCAGCGTCTGGACTTCTGCAAGAGTGCCCCTTGACGACCATGCAAAAGAAATCGAATTCCATGCATAATAGCAAAAGAATGTACTTTCACAGGAATTAAGAGTTCCATTGATATCCTCAACTGTTTAGGTTATATCTCCCTTAAGAAGAGAGTTCCACCTGACTTATGGAGATCTGTGCCCTAAAATCAAAACTAGTCTGATCTCAAATATTTTGTTTTGAAGTAATGAGCCCGTCGAAAATATTATACCACACCAAATAGCGTAGAGCTTTGGTCCCTAACTAAAATCCGAATATTTTGACCAAAGTGAGGAACTGGTCGAAAGTACTATACATTTACAAATAACAAAGTGATCAATCCCTAAAGGTAAAATTGAGACTTTTCCAAATGATAAGGTCTTCATAGATTTTTTCATTATAAAAAAAACTTAAGTCAATTTGAACGAAGGTATGTTGTTTTTTTTCTAAATTAAATAATAATTTGAAGCTCTGTCTTCTGTAGTTTCGTTTAAATTACAAACTTCTAATCAAATCTTGCGAAAATTGTCCAGCATAACTAAAACTATCATCACTAACTGCAGTCAACATTAAGGGTCCAGCACTCGAAGTGTAACCAACTTCAGACCGTTCGCGCAGCTGTTCCACTGGAATCAGCTGTTTATAAATTTGCTGAATGACAGTTCAGAGTATTGTTCACAAGTGTACAAAAGCATTTTGCCAAAAGTGAACGCAACAAAAAGTAATCAGCGATGGAATTCAAACGTAATAGTGTGATTGCTTTATATTTAGCTTGAAAATCGCAGCCAGCGATTGTTCGGGAGCTCAAACACCTTAATGTGAATAAAGTTTTTGTTTATCACACCATCACTCGTTACAATGACACTGCAAGCATCGCAAAACGCCGTGGAGGTGGTCATCAAAAGACTGCAACGTCACAGCGATGATTCGGAAAGTGAAGCGAAGTGCCAATCAAATGGCTAAAGAATTGAAAATATCCGACCGCAGCATCCAACGCATATTGAAAAATGAGCTCAAAGTCAAGCCTTACAACTTCCAAAATGCCCATGATCTCACACCGAAGCAGCAACAAGTAAGACTTGAGAGAGCGAAGCAGTTGCTTCGCTTGGCCGAAAGCGGTCAAATTCCGAACATTGTGCGAGAATCTAAGTCATCGGTTGGCCACCAGGACGCCACCACAAATAATGGTTTGGGCCGCTGTCACCGCAAATGGGCGCTCTTCAATTGTTTTCATCGAGCCTGGCGTCAAAGTTAATGCGACATATTATCGGGAAAGTGTTCTGGAGTCTGCTTTGAAGCCGTGGGCAAACAAATATTTCGGTCGCAAGACATGGATGTTTCAACAAAACTCAGCACCGCCTCACAAAGCGCGAGTGAACCAAAAATGGCTGAAAAACAACGTTCCGTTTTACCACCACACAATGGCTATCGTCTCCAATTATTCCTTCTGGTTTTGGAAGCAAGGTCGAAAAAAAATACACCAGTCTCGAGATGCTGAAGAAGGTCATTGTCGAGTGGGCAAAAGATAATTGCGATTCGTTTTTTGATCGTCCAAGGCCATAAATAGTTAAGGCAAAAGGTGGTCATATCGAACAAGAGGAATTGGTCCTGAATTTGTGATTATTTTCATACACTTTATAATTTAAAATAAATAAAAATAATTTTCCAAACCGAATTTATGGCTTTTTTAAAACTTCGAGCGCCGGACCCTGTACTCCCATAAATAAAAAATGCACACACTTTTCTTATGAACTGTGACAATACAAATATTTAAAAATGGAAATTTTATGCGCCTTTATGGACCCACACATATTTATTTGCATATAAAATTGAAAATATGGCATTCGTTGTCCTTCGTTTACTGTTTATGGCCGCCAGCGTGATAACTAGTCCATTTCACGCCAGCAAAAGCGTAAGCGCCCGAAGCGCCAACAGAGCAAAATTGTATACAAACAAAATATCGAATTTACTAGCGTGATTTTGTGTGACTAAAGAGAGTATTTATTATATATGTAATGTATGCCAGCTTTTGCGAAACTATTTATGCTGCCATACTTTAGTTACACCAACAAATAATATGTAGTATATGGCCACGGTAAAATTTCTGCTTACGAATGAAATGTCAAAAATTTGTTGATCCTGTAAATATTTGTTTTTTATTTTGTATTTTGTATATGTCTTTCTATACACTTGCCACATGTTGCTACAGAGTATAATATTTAGGTGGAAAATCATAACTCGGGATCTAGTCCACCCATTTTTGTTCATAACATAATCCTAACATTTCTATGTTACAGTAGATTAATGGACGAAATCGGACTGCAACCACGCCTACTTTTCATATAACACAATACTAGTTTCCACTTGATTATTTTACTTAGGTTAGGTTAGATGGCTGATGTATAGAGATCGCACGTGAACTGCTATATGTAGTCCTTTGTAAAGCCATATAAATAAAGAACTCCTTTGTTCGAGCCGTTTAATTTCAATTCCCGCCAGTTCGGTGGGATGTCTAAAGGTATGTGCTACCAATTGTTTAAATCTTGCCGTTCTGCTTCACTTCTCTGAAGCAAGCTACAATCCGGAGCAGTAAATCTAAAGCTACCTTAATGACTGCAATTGCAATTCAGGAAGTCTGAAGCTGAAGTTGAAGTTGGAGTAGAGCTCCTGCCAGTAAACCCTTTCACCAACCTTCCCCACAACCTTTGATCTATCCGTAATAAAACTCACTGTTCGTAGAAAATACCAACGGCTTCTGCCCAACCATAACTCCCACGCCGGTGTATGAGCAAAGAAGGAGTCGCCAGCTTTCGGTTTGGCGACTCCATGATTCAAGTGATCCGGTATGAAGTCAAAGTGTATAAGAATTTTCGAGTGTTCAGACACGTGTTCTTTTAGAAAACAATATTCTCTGAGTCAGATAGCAATTTTCGCAGCCATACACCTTCCGACGATGTCTACGGGCACTATGTGCAAGATGGCGTTAAGTGCCATGATTGGAGTGGATCTTAGTGTACCACACATGCTGATGAGCGCGAGTTTTTTTGTAAGTGTGGTATTTTCTAGAGCCCTCCACCACATAAAGACTCCATAGAACATAATGGGCTTGACTGATGTCGTAGAGTCCAGGATCACTTTCTCTGTGAGAGATCCCACCTTTTGTCAATGGCTCCTCTAAAACAGTATAAGGCAGTCGATGCCTTTTTTACTCTCTCTTCCACATTCGACTTCCATGGAAGCTTCATGTCCAGGATGAGCCTAGATATTTCACTGTATCCACCGGTTGTAGACGGATGTCTCCCATTTGTAGCAGCGGCGCCACTGGAATCCAGTATCTTATAGTATGTAAATAAAACTATATCGGTATCTTTAGTTGATGGCGAAGCCACTTCCGACTGCCTACTTTGTTACGACGCTGAGGTACCTATGCGTCAACTTATACACAGTACTTAGGAACTTTTCTTTGACCATAAGTGCTACATCGTCTGCGCAGGCAATCACCCGGCTGATATGATCTTCAAGCGTCTTAAGCAGTTCGTTAACGACCGGGATCCATAGAAGAAAAGAGAGAACTCTAACTTGTGAGGTTCCTTTACTCAAATTTCGTCATGCACGTGCATTTCTCCATTCCGTTTCAATCACTCTGTCGTACAGTAGACTGAAAATGAGATGTTTGAGGTGTTTGAGGTTTGATTCAACCCCAAGACCGTGCAGAGCAGTTACGACTGCTTCCGGCAGAACGTTATTGAAAGTTTCCTTAATATCAAAAAAGGTTCCAACAACGAATGCTTTAATCCTAATGGCTTGCTTTAATCCTAATGGCTTACTCAAGCCTTGGCACGACATTCTGCAGGGCAGTATCCACTGATATTTTACTATCTAGTTAAAATACAAATCAAGCACCAATGACTTGAAGACCGAAAATTTGTCAACGTCGCACTACAAGTATTCAAGCGCGCAGATACCGAATATGTGGAGTTTAGTTTCTATTGCGTACCTTTTAACGAAAATATCGTCAATTTGTGATATATATTATTGAAGTTCGGAAAAGTGGCACGAGGGTAAAATGTTCGGTTACGCCAAAACTTGGCCTTTTCTTACTTGTTCTCTTCTTTTTTTGTTTGCTTGCATGTTTTCGGTTCTCTTTCTGTTTCTCAAGCTCAGCATCAAAGTTAAAACATTAAAATAAATATACAAAGCAGAAACAAACCAAAGTGACACGTTGACATCTGTCAAAATATACAGTTACACAGTGACACAACTACAACTATAGTAAAAACGAAAGAACAGGGAAAATCACAAGCAACCCCTGGACTACGGACGAAGAGAACGTTGCTTCAGTCACGAAGGGCGAGCAAGGAAGCAAAAGTCTGTGTTTTACTCGTTTTTTGTTGATAAATTTTGGACCAATTTATATACATACACTCACCAATATTATATACGTCAACATACTGCACATTTATATGTATATAACTATATATATGTATGTGAGCTTCCACCAAGAAACTACAAATTTCTTATAATACCAACCAAATCGCCATAAGCGCTGCAAACGCAGACGCTGTGCCACAAGCAACACTTGCGTTGGCTTTACGACTTTCTTGGCGAGTGTGTTAAACGCCCAGAAGTATGCTATAAAAATTGAAAATAAGCTTGCTTTACTTACCGGGAAATGTCAAATAAGAGTAAAAAGTTGGTAAACTCGAACAAGGCCATAAATGTCAATAGAGTGTCTGGGGGAGTTTAAGCACGTGCGATGTTATAAAAATACGGTTAATGATAAGCACCGTGACACACGAGGGTAAAGTGCATAGTTATATAAGCTGGGTTAGGTTATATATAGCTGAGATGAAATTCCAAGAGCTTGCGTCTCAATAATCGTAGAATTGAGTTGTTGTGGCTAACCTTTTGTTATATAATATTTCGTTGTTTATGTGCCTTGGCCATTAGCTTTATGGCTTTGTTATGATTTTATGCAGACTCAATAAATGGATAGAAAATTGAATCAAAAAAAAAGTGCAAAATTAAAACTATGGATTTCCGCATTATACGATTTCACATATAAATATTCAATATATCGCATTAAGCAGTGTCTACGGCATTAAAGAAGAAGAAGTATATCGCATTTTAACGTTAAAATATGCACTTATGTTCTTCTTCTTCTTTGTCTCCACAATCGTGTGTCGGTCTGGGCCGAGAACACAAAACTTCGGGTTGCCTCTATTCTTTGCGAAGTCACGACATCCAAAGTGCAGACAGGCCGCTATGTACTTGGTATTTCCATTGGATCCGTAGAGCCCTTGCTTCCGTGTTCCACCTATAGGTCTCGAAACGAGGAAAATTTTCGCGGAAGCATTGTCTTTCATGTTGTGGCCTAACCAGCGCATTCGTTGGATTTTTATACGCTTAACTATATCAATATCGCCATAGAGTTCATGTTCATGGTGCCATCTTCTTCGGTATTCATACCCTCGCAAGGCTACAAAGACCTTGCAAAGAACTGTTTTTCCTAATACTCGGAGTGCTTTCTCATCTCGGTTTCTCAGTTTTCATGTTTCACATAAAAGGACGGGAAACTTATAGAGCAACATTTTAGTTGGTCGAGAAAGGTATCTACTTCTCGATTGCCTGCCGATACCAAAGTAACACCGGTTGGCGCGAGTTAGTTTTCGCTCGATCTGCGGGCTTAGATTGTTAGTGATATTTATGCAGATTGTCTGCCAAAAGTCACAAAGAACTTTTGTGTGTTCAGATTAGCGGCGCGTATCACTTTTTCCAGCATTACATTGGTGAATCGCACGGAGGGAATCAGCCTGTCTAAAACCTAGTCCGGTATCGAGTGGCTCGAAGAGATTCCTCCCGCTTTTGACGTCGCTAATGAATGTGTTCAACGTTATTCCGCATAACCGTATGAATTTCGCAGAGATACCGGCTTTGAAATAGACAAAAAAGTGATAGGTGTCAACATGTTTATCGAGTGTCTTCTCCAGAATTTGACGCATTGTAAAAGTCTGGTCTATGATGGATTTGACAAGTCTCAAATAAGGTCCAATCAGTTTATCAAAAGAACTTTATATGCAACACTATGCTTGAACCAGCGATAATTACCGCATACTGTGGAATAATCCTTCCTGTGTATAAGGCAAAGTATACTCGTATGGCAGTCTTTGCACACGCGGCTTTCCAGTTCCTTGCTGCCGCCTGTTTACAAATGTTCAGTGCGTAATCCACCGCTAAATCCATATGCTAAAGAGTGCTGAAGGACTTCGCAGTCGCACAAGTTCTGGTTGTTGACCAGCGCCAAAGTCATTGGAACCTCATAGGTCCGGCGCTAGAACACAAGAGGACAATGAACAGCCAACTCGCTTCCAATGCGATGAAATTCGAGTAAGGTGGCTGTCCCTATTAAACTCATCAGCTTTACAGATTCCGGCGTTTCCGTTATGGCCATGCGCCTATACAAGTCTTATATGGCAAAAGCTTGAAGGTGTTGCTATTGAGGTCAACCATTTCTTTACTAGTTTTGAGTGCACAGTCAGCGAGCTCAAAGCGGGTATGGCTGCTCGGCCGGCAATAAATCTACCGCTAACTTGATGCCAGCCACCTCCGCTTGAAAGACGCTATAGTAGTCTGGTAGCCTGATACCTGGTACGTGGTAGTCTGGTAGCCTGCAATAAAAGTTAATAGAGAGCTTCCGATAAAATAATTCATCTGCTTTTTCGATCTAACTTCGATCCAACCGTGAAAATGCTCATTGCGCCTCATCTCTAATGGATTGGTGTTCCCACGAATCCTTCGTAGATGCGTGAGCAGAGAAAAAAACATTAGGTAAAGGTTCCGCGATGCAGTGATCTAGATTGTAAGAAATGGAATCAAAGTAGTGGAGAACTTCAATGTGTTCCTGCGCGGGCATTCTCATATATCCAACTTTTTTAAGTCCCTAAGTAAGAAATGACTTAAAATTAAGCAGTAGTTGTGTAATCTTTGCCTACTTTAGTCATTTTCCAGTCTCAATTCTCAAAGCATTCACAAAATTGCATAAAACTTCCATAACAATGTCTTACTTCAATAAAATTTTTAGGAAATTTAAAGAAATTCTTCTTTAAAAATATTCCACAATCAATTGAAAAAACTTTAAAGACATTGCAGTGTGCAAAATATGCAAAATATAAGAGACAGACTACTCAAGTAATCTTCCACTGCATTTCTTCGCTTTGACGCCCGACAACAGCAAAGCTCTGTCTCTCTCCCTCTCCAACATTTCATTTAATTTCTCATGTCTTATATTCATATTTCCCGCCCCAACTACTTGCTTTAATCCCACCCTATATTTTCACACTCAATTACAAATCGCAAATAACTGTTTCTTTTGACTGCAAAGGCGGCTTTGCGCAGAGTTGCATTCAAAAGTAGATTTCTTATTGCTCGGAATGCTTTTGTACTTAAGCTCCTATGCAGTTGTGTGTGTAAAAAGGAAATTGAAATGGAAACTGTTGCTTTGATGGCAATAAGGAATTATCTGGAAAATGTAAAATATGCAGCAGAAAATTGTAAACAATAACAATTCAATGGAAAACTATCGTTAGCGAGAATTTCAGAGTTGCTACCGAACAAAATATATTGATACGTAAGCCCACAGAGAGCTTAGCTAATCAAGATTTATTTGTTGCTATGGCTCACAATCTGTTTTGGTATTTCTCAATTTCAAGGCAACAGGTTTAAATGAATTCAATTATTTGCATACAAATCGGAAAATAAGTGCATTCCGGCGGTATGTCACTAATGCAAATTCCTATTGATTTAGTATGCAAACTTTGTATATGATGTGGGCGCCTGGTCACAGCGGTATTACAGAAAACTGTATATATAACTTATGCTATGACAGATACTCAGTCAGTCTCAGTACCTACAAAATGGGAATGGCTAGGAGCTGCGTTAGCTTTTTGTGATTTGCTACTAGACCGTTGAGCCCAATACCGGCTCAGTAAGAGTAGAAAGGTCCTTCCGAACCAGGGTAAAGCGAAAGAGGTCTAGAGTGTCCTATTGACCAAAAATAATCGCATATGAGCTATTGCTAAAAGATTATATGCCAATTCCACCGTAAAAATGGCAAAACCTTACTGATCGTAAATTTTGGCTTTATCGGCACTTCAAGAACTACCGTTTTCGTTTAATGTTATCATAAGAGATCAAATTTCTATACCCAGCAACCATCTGCTTCCAAAATGGGTCGGATTTGTCTGATCGAAACTTGGTTCAAAAGGTTTTTTGCGTTAATTCCATTTTTAGATCAAACCAAGATTATGGGAGATTGGCTGTTACTATACACTTTTATTTTCCGATGAATACCAAAAAAACTTTGCTCGTGTAGATGGTATTTCCTACATGCGGAATAAAGACGGAAAAGGGTTCCAAAATGAGACTTAGATTCCAGATTCCAAGTGCAGCTAGGCCCTTCTTCACCTGGTCTTTCCAACGGAGTAGAGGTCTTCTTTTTCCTCTGCTTTCCCCGGCGGGTACTGCGCCGATTAATCTCAGAGCTGGAGTGTTTTCATCTCTTCGGACATCATGACCTAGCCAGCGCAGCCGCTGTCTCTTGTTTCGCTGAATTATGTCAACGTCGCCGTATATCTCGTACAGCTCATCGTTCCAAAGGACCATAAGTCTTCCGCAGAACCTTTCTCTCGAAAACTCGTAACGTCGACTCATCAGATGTTGTCATTGTCCATGCCGCTGCACCATATAGCAGGACGGCAATAATGAGTGATTTATAGAGTTTGGTCTTTGTTCGTCGAGGGAGGACTTTACTTCTCAAACGCCAGCTGACGTTGTTGTTGGTGTTAATACTGGTTCCAAAAGCCAAGTCTCTAGTGCGACGACTGTTTTTCTAATGACAGTTGATATTTCGTCCTCCCTCGTTCACTTCAAGACCCATTTGGTTCGCTTCTTTATCCAACCTGGAGCAAGCAAAACTAACGATATCATCGGCGTACGCCAGCAGTCTCTCATTCAAAACTGTTGTGTCATTATCATTTGGGTTGTATTTTTTTATGCGCGGCGGATCCCAAACCCAGCGCACAACCCTTGGGTGGAATGATTCGCCTTCTTACTTTAGCTCGCCTTCAAACAGATATTTTTTGGATACCCAGAGCATACCTGGTCTAAGACCGGAAGACGTGAGCTGCTTGAGCTTTACGTAAAATGATCAATTCTGGCCCACTTTCCTCACTTGTGTGAACTTCTACACATGGCTTCATCCACCAACTTTATAGTACCCTACGACTATAATTCTTGATGGTTTCAGCAGGACGATGTAATAAGCCAAAATTCGCATTTATTTTAATAATATCTCAATATTTGGCATAACAAAATCGAACCAAAATAAGTATCTATCAATTGGACGTTCTCTGTGTCATAAGATTTTCCTCCATTTTAGTACCTTCTAATGAGATAAATCAATTCAATGATCTTTAAGGAGTCGGTACTATCCAGTTGAAAGACCTCTTTCGGCGCAGTATTGACGAAATGAGGCTATGTAAGAATGATAAGTCCTTCAGAAAACGATTTCACTTTGGCCGATTTTCTAATATTATATTCTACTTAATACAGAGCTCTATAGAACTTTCGAAAAAGTAAACCCAAAGTCAATACAATTAGTGACAATTTCACTAATCTCGAATTTGTTTTTAGGAAACATAGATATATTTGTTTGTCTAAATGAGCAAAGAAAGTTGTAAGCTTGAGCTACCATAATAACTCTTTACAAGGACCTATCCGCTTCAATTATAGATTCATATGTACATATATAGTATATACATGTGCATCTGTAATCTGTTATTCAAACGAGGCAAAGTCAAAGAAGAAAGTAATTTAAGGGCAACACATGCAGCATATATACATATATATATAAATATACATTAATAAAAGTACATACATACGTATTTCATAGCAGCTATTGCCTTAGGTATTCATATGATTATATCTGCCCCATTGTTCGTCGTCTTCTCTTTGCTTATTTGCTCGGCTGCCTCTATGCGCCTCGAAATGTTGCATTGGCTCCGTTGCTGGAGAAAATGACCGCATTTCGCAGTGGCACGCGCACAAGTGTCTCCTGTAATTTTCACAACATACAACCCTGCGCCAGCATCTTCAACACGCGCCTGAGTCAAAGTCACACAAGAGCACATAGCCTCCGCTTTACATACAATATATACTGGGAAGGGGTAAGAGTGCTACAGGTCGCCATGGAATGTGTTGCACACAAGACCCCTCATGCCATGGCAATGGTGCACGTGCAACGCTCTTGACCTACATGCTTGGAATATATTTATTGTAATGATTACAATGGAATGCATGAAAAAGGATGCAGCAACAAAAAACAGTGTAGCATGAGATAGAGCAAAGACAGAGAGAAAGGCCTCTCCACGCTGTGACAAGCTATGCTTTGTGTTAAAGGACAAATGGCAACAGTTAAATAGACGAGTAATGAAATGATAAGAATGCGGGAGAAAATGTCAGGTTTATGACTTTTTATTTGAATGGATCAGAGTAAGGAGTAAATGGGACATATATATGCTTTGGATGTGAGTTGGAAAAGCAAGCATGGAAATTGAAATGTAGTAGATGAAATTATTTCGCACGAATGACCAATGAATAGAGGAAGGCGCGGTGAAACCATCTTGACAATTTCTGCTGAACTGTTCAGCTTTTGCCGGACTGCGATTGAAATATCTCGGTAAACACACTTTAAGCGAATCTAGCGAAGAGGCTGGGTATAATATTAGCAGAATTGATTGGTGGTAGGTTCAAAGAGCGTTGTCTGGGAATCTAGTTCTAGTAGTTCTGGGAAGCTCAAAAAGATTACTTTTTTTAGCTGTCTATGTGGGATTCTTTATTACCTTTGGTGCAAGGGTAAACTCAACCACCTAACCTAACCTAACCAATTAATAGTCTAAAGTTTTAGCTAAGAATGATCTCTTGACGGTACGTAGCAATTCTTCTTCTCCTTTACTGGCGTATCACCACTTACGCGTTTATAGCCTAGTTAACATTATCGTGCCAGTCGTTTCTTCTTTTCGCTATTTAGCACCAATCCTAGACACCAAGTGCAGGCAGGTCCTTCTCCAGCTGAGCTCTCAAACGGAGTAAAGGTCTTCCTCTTCCTCTGCCTCTACCGGCGAGTACTGAAACGAAAATCTTCAAAGTTTGAATGTTCTGCTCCATCCGGACAACGTGACTGAGCCGGCGCAGCCGCTGCTGCTAGATTCGCTTAACTATATCAAGATCGTCGTATATCTCATACAGTTCATCGTTCTATCGACCGCGGTACTCACCGTTGCCAATGCACAAAGAACCATAAATCTTCTTAAAAACCTTACTCTCGAACACTTCTAAGGCCGACTCATCAGATGATGTCATTGTCCAAGACACTGTACTATATATCGAGCATTAGTATTTGACAGATCACGTATTTCAGGCAAAGACTCATCATGAATGAGCAACGCTTGCAAATCATTGAATTTTATTACCAAAATCAGTGTTCGGTTCGAAATGTGTTTCGTGCTTTACGTCCGATTTATTTTTGTTCAGCGATGAGGCTCATTTCTGGTTGAATGGCTACGTAAATAAGCAAAATTGCCGCATAAAAACCGTTAGGGTGTTTTGTTCGTCAAAGAGACGCAACTGAATAGCGATCGCTATCGTTCGATGCTAACAAACTTTTTGTTGCCAAAAATGGAAGAACTGAACTTGGTTGACATGTGGTTTCAACAAGATGGCGCTACATGCCATTCAATTCATCTCAAGAAATGGACCCGTAAGTTGGCCACCAAGATCATGCGATTTAACGCCTTTAGACTATTTTTTGTGGGGCTACGTCAAGTCTAACAGAAATAAGCCAGCAACTATTCCAGCTTTGGAAGACAACATTTCCGAAGAAATTCGGGCTATTCCGGCCGAAATGCTCGAAAAAGTTGCCCAAAAATGGACTTTCTGAATGGACCACCTAAGACGCAGCCGCGGTCAACATTTAAATGAAATTATCTTCAAAAAGTAAATGTCATAAACCAATCTAACGTTTCAAATAAAGAACCGATGAGATTTTGCAAATTTTATGCGTTTTTTTTTAAAAAAAGTTATCAAGCTCTTAAAAAATCACCCGATAGGACGGGAATGATGAGGGCTTGTAAAATTAGGTCTTTCTTCGTCGAAAGAGAACTGTAGATCTTAAATGCCTACTCAGACACAAAGTAGCACCTGTTGGCAAGAGTGATTCTGCGTTGGATTTCAATGCAAAAAACACTAAAACCAGGAAATTGACCACTGGAACTCAGCTTCTCGCAAGTACGGGACCACTGGTTAAAGTTCTTCTTAGGAAGGTAATAAAAAATTGTAAACATATCAAAATAGAAATAATTTATCCCTTAAACCAGAACTAAATGCATTAATTTAATTATCTCCGAACACTCAACTCATGAAATTTAATTCAAAGAACTCAAGTCAAGAAACTGAACTCAAGAAATTCAACTCACGAAATTCATCCCAAGAAATTCAAGGCACGCAACTCGGAAGCTTTTTGCAATCCAGCAAGTTCTTGTATTGATCGTTTGCTAAATGCATTGATTTAGTCATCTCAGGAAACTCTACTTAAAAAACTTAGCTCTAAAAATTAAACTCAAGAAACTCAGCTCAGGAAATTCAATGTTAGAAACTCACTCAACTCAACTCAAAATACTCAACTCAAGAAACTCAGCTCACGAAATTTATCTCAAGGAATTCAACTGAAGAAATTGAGCTCAAAAAACTCATTTCAAGTCAAGGAATTTAGAAGCTTTTTGCAAGTTCTTGTATGACTCAGCTTACCTTTTTTTGTTACAATCTCTATATTCTCATTTCTGTGAACGGTCCTTGACGCTTGGATCCACATAAGCAAAACGGGATCGGTTTTTTACCCAGCAAAGTACTGTCAATTCGGCAGCACAAGGCGACGACAAGGTTATTGGGGAAATGCTTTCTGGCACTATAGCAAAATAGGAACTGGGATTCTCAGTTAAACATAAGACGGAAGCCTAAAATACAAGTTGTCAAATAACTGAAGCTCTAAATTTTGATTCAGACACAATTTGTTTTCCTTTCTTCTACGGTTTAAAAATAAGTAATCGAACTGCATACTATATATATAAAGATACTGAATTTGAGGGCCTATTTGAGGCTTTACCGGTAATTATCAAAGGTATACAAAGCCTTATCGAGCAACAATCTAGAGAGAAGGAGGGAGCAAAAGTCTGAAAAAACAAACCTGATCACTACCACCACCAATAGATAACCTGTTTTTCATTATATTTGCAAACTTGAAAATCTTGCAACAAAACTTGCGAATTTTTAAATTTTTTCAACAAAATATATCACCCTGTCTCAAGGTCTGAAATTTCACCTGTACATTTTACTTCAGCTGCAGAAGCCACAGTATTTCGTAATACGCTCGGAAAAAATAAGCCATGGCATATATTGTGGTGAACAAAGTAGAATATGCAAATGTCACTGACGCTGAGATAAGCGCTTGTTAGTGACACACGACGTGACGTACGGAACTTGAGCTACTCGGTAAATAAAAGAGAGAAAAAATATGCAACAATTTACCTTGGCTGACAACAGGGACAATTCAAACTCAGTTTAGATGTAAATAAATATATGTCGAGTTAAAGAACTGGTGGGAAATTTCATTTTTTTCAGGTTATTTAGACAGCTTTAACCCGCTGAAAATGTTGCTGAGACGATTTGGACCGAAAATTATATGCTTTATAGAAAGAAGAAAGAACCGAAAATTATATGCTTTATAGAAAGAGAAAGAAAGTCATGCAATCGAGAGTGCTTGAACGGATATTTAAGTTTTTAAGTTTTAGTTTTTGATTTTAGAATTTAATGTTGAAGCAGATTGCTCGCGAATAACCGTCTTATTGATATCTCTGGAAGGTCTGTTATCTCGAACAAATTCACATTACAATTATCCAAAATTATTTTGTGGACTTTTTTGATATTTTCTTCCGTAACAACTTTTTTGGGAGTCCACTGCGTTCACCGTTTTCGGTGCTCATTTCACCACGTTTAAACTTAGCATACCAATCCTTGATGGTTGAGTTTCTTGGGACTGTGTCCGGAAACTCGTCATCAAGCCAACTTTTTGCTACAACTGTAACCTTTTTATTGATGAGCTCGATTTTATGCACCTTATCTAAAAATGTTTCAACAATTTTTGCCAAAAAACATTCGGATGTATAGTATACAAAAAGTCATGAACAGCCAGGAAAAGTCCAGAAAAAGTAAAGTAAACCTTTTAAGTTCCTATAAGCTTTCCTACAAGTCAACAATAATGCTCTTTTTATATTCCACTGACCTCACAAGCTCCAAGTATATAGAGAGTGCAACCGCAACAGTTTCGTGCGAGTTTGCTGATGACCCAAGCAATTGGTCAACGTGACACGCAGCCACTTCGGCACATATGTTTTATCTTCGCTCTCACATATGTAGGTACATATTATGTATTAAAGGAGCTCATGTAGTCCGCATGCACTTGCATGTTTCTCGCTGGCAAACACTTATAAATCAGCGCCATATTTTCAGCTTTGCAGGATTTCAGCTGCGCACAAATGGATGTTTATGGTATAGTTTTTCTCGTAACACTCACGTCGTATATTTTCCAACACTCATCTCTTTTGACTTTCTTGCAGCTTTTTATTTGCTCTACTGTGCAATCTAACGAGGGCTAATGCGAGCTATCAGCAGCATTGCACTCACTACGAGAGAGAATGAGCGCTGACGAAAGTTCGCCTTTGTTGGGTATGAATTTTTGTCTGAGTGTAAGAGTGATCTTGTAGGTTGCGGGATTGATTTGAAACGGTTTGAAGTTTAAAGAAAAGAGATCATTAATTTACTGTATGTTAGTAATATTCGAAGAAATAATTTAACGCCTAATGAACCCAATTTGCATCAAGTAATTTATCATTGCACTGTGCTGAACCATTTAGCCAATTTAGTAATCACTTTACGTTGAAAAAAATATTTGAAATTGATTCTTCATATTGAATCGTCCAAAAGGCGAGACCGCAAAAAAACTAAACATCGATCGAAAGTTTCTTTTATGATTGGATTTCCGATGATGGCGTTGGGAGAGAGCGATATCTAGGGAGAAAAAGGCTTCTAGACGATAAGGCCATGTGTAGATGGCAAGACCGTTGGCACAATAGTCCTAGGTCGGGTGACTTACCAGTACATCCGGTACGTTAGGTTTGTTGAGGGTAACCCAGACTTCAGATGCTGTCTAAGTCTAGGTTTTCTGCTTACGCGGCATGGAACTCTGAGTTCATTTTTGCATCAGAGGCATCTATCTAATTGGTCGCGGTGTTTGTGTGGGGCACGAGTCGAGAATTAGGTTCATGTTATTCCTAAATGCCCGATGTACACTGACATTAGGGAACTGGGTGATGTGGGGATTAGCTAGACTGATGGATACTTAGATGTTAGCGTCGTTAGGGTCGTTTTCGCGTGAATCGATTAGGCGGTAAAGGCGTTTTACTGGTAATAGAGTTAACTTCTTGCGTGAATGGTGTATGCGTATAATGTACGTATGTGATCCAACCCCTGATCACCAATTCAGAGTAGTATGGAAGCTCAACTAATAGTAGCTTCGGCTACGAGGTTTGACCGGAGACTTGATTCTGGTACCACGGGAAGCAGGAGCCCTTGGAGTTCGCTCCAAACTGCTCAAGCGGACTGGTCCCTCGGATTCAGTTATTTATTCTGACAATTCCGGGATAAAGCAAAAGAAAACTATCAACTTTAAAAAGATATACTATGTATATGTATGGTTCACTTTTCAGAATTACCACTCATAAAATTAGAGAGAGCTCTAAACTAAATACTTGTAGAAGCTAAAACACATTTTTTTTTTTGGCAAAATTCATTTTTTTATTAAACTTGGTTGCTTTCAGGTGCAATACACAAATTATAGCGACCCTCCAACATTTCAATATCATTTTTGTAGCACCATTTGTCCTTAGCTACAAAATAGGCCTCAGTTTCGGTGATCACCTCTTCATTTGATAAAAATTTCTTTCCAGGAAGCATTCTTTTGACTTTTGAGAACACGAAATAGTAGCTGAGGGCTAGATCTGGAGAATACGGTGGATGCGGAAGCAATTCGAAGCCAGGCGTTTTCCACGCTTAGTAGCGGGTTCATCGTGTGCAGTCCACTCGTTTGACTGTCGATTGGACTTCGGAGTGAAATGATGGAGCTATGTTTCAATCATTATCACATATTGACTCAAAATCTCGTGTCATTACGCATGAATATTTCCAAACATTGTTCCTCGTCATCAACTCGTCATTATTTTTGGGCGTCTACTCCATTCATCGACTTCGGAGCTCATTTCGCCCCGTTTAAACTGAGCAAACCACTTCTCATCCACTGATTTCGCAAGTGCAGAGTCCAAATAATGTTGATTAAGCCAAACCTTGGCTTAGCAGTACATGGATTTTCTAGTAGCGCCATCTATGTATGTGTCAGACCGGGAACTTTTCTAGTAAAGTTTATTTAGGTATAATTTAACACTTTTAAAATTTTCATACGGAATAAAGCGTTCCAAAATAGGCATTATAACTTTAAGCTTTTTGACATTTCGTAGAACACAGTCTCTAAGTTCACAGTTAACTCGACTTAAGACACTCTCTCACACAGTCACAACATATTCTCTCTTCATGCAACCGCATCGTCGTTATTTTTTCATATTTTTTTCCGTTAAAGTGTTGCCAACTTACGAACTTTTATTACTACCCACATCTCTATGGAACGAAAGTTTCTGCTTGGCTTTCAGTTGCGCCACTCCATGCGAAAAAGCTAATAAAACGTTAGCTTAATGTTGGCTCATTTATTAGGTTGGCGTGCGCGCTGCGGGCGGTGCGTTTTTGCGCGGTGTCGTTGCAATATCCACAATTTATGTTAAATGAAAGTAAGGCATTAAGACAAATACCTTCGTTAGTTACGTGATAATTTCATGGCGCAATGATAAATATTCTTATAAACTGTAAATGTGTAAAGTCAGATTAATCATTTTGTAGCAGTATAATCCTTGAAATAATCTCAAGTCACTTGAGTGGACTGCTGCAAGTGAAGATGTTCAACTTGAAAAATATTTAATAGTTAATGGAACGAAATTAGTTAAAAGGAGTTATATTCGGAAAAAAAGGAGGATGGAGTCATGTGTAGAAGTTCACGCAAGTGAGAAAAGAAGAAGAAGCTATCTTCGAAAGATGACTAACCATTACAAAGTTTTATTGAGAAACATTCTAGGGAAAGAGGGAGAGAAAAACACTACAAAACTACATCGTCCAACATCTTTTGCCTACGATAAACTCATAACTTCTGATTGCTCAGTTGCGACCAACCTTTGAACCCTTAATGCATTTCATATAAAAATAAAAAGTCGCTCACCAAATCAATTATGGCACCCCGAAAGGAGGCATCCCGCCCCCCTTGCTTTGGGTCACTCTGATCAATGAATTAATGCTTCAACTCGACAGTGCAAACTTCAGGGTCGTCTGTTACGCGGACGACAGCATTGTTCTCTGTCCAGGGACGCATTATAATCGCCTATCTCTGCTCATAAAAAGGCCCTTAAGATCTCCACCAACTGGGCGGAATTTCACGGCCTAACTGTCAATCAGAAGAAAACTCTCTTTTCACTAAAAGAACAAACTTTTCGCAATCCAATCTCGTCTCTTTAAAAGACAGAACTATTGTACCCGAACTATGTCAAATATCTTGGAGTTATCCTAGGTAAAAAACTAAGCTGTAGAGAACATATTGAGGACAGGATTTCCAAAACCCTTCGAATCTGGAACTCCTGCTGAAGATCCCAAAGTCCCCAAAAGTTCTACACAAGTGTCATCCATCCCATACTAAAATGTGGTACTATGGTATGGTTGGTAGTACAGGGGCAACGTGCCTGCTGGTTGGGGATTACGGACGCAAAAAAAAACTACGTTAACAAAGGTTCTGCAGAATATTCTTGACATCCGCCCAATATACATACATACAAGTCACTACGGACATTGTGTGTGTGATAACCACCTTCTTAATGAACTCAAGCTAAATTGGCAATGCGACCGAGAAAAAGTGATCGAGGTGGAATTAAACGCAACGCTTTCATTCCCCATTAGACGAGAATGGACCAAGGGTACTGTGATCGACAGTTCCAACGGTTTTATCTACATATTTACCCAGAAGGTACCTGCAAACTCCTTCAGGGTTTCAGGCTAAATTGTGGGCCTGAGAGAAGGTGCCAAGTGAGCTTCTCCACTAATCTGTTAGTCCATAACACTTCTAGTGGATAGCCAATTGGCGATTAAGGCTATCCGTAGCTCCAATACTAAATTACGCTGTGTTTAAGCGGTTAATATAATCCGTGCACCTGTTATACCATACAAGAATTGAAGAAAAGTAAAGGCAGACGTAATGGTCCGATCAGAGGCAGCTGGAAGCACAATTCGCCCAAGCGGCCCCAGATCATTCTGCTCCTCCAAGGGTTGTTTGAAGAAATGGACCATAGAAGAAAAATAGCAACACAGAGAATATAAAAAAGCTACTTTGGAGTAGTGTTTCTGGTGAACAGACCAAAAAAACTATACGTCTAGACAAAAGGAAACTTGGTAACATTGTAAAGGTCCTCACAGGGCATGTACCCTTAAAACCCCACCCTCAAAAAATTGGAAAAGTGGACTCGACGGAATGCAGAGCATGTTCGGAAGATGATGAGACGCTGGAACATTATTTCTGTGAATAGCCAGCCCCCACCCGGATGAGACGGGATGTATTTTACGGTCCCCATATCTTAGAAGATATTAGGTAGAAGAGGTAAAAATTTTAGATATTTTACCAAATCCAATGAGTTGCTGTATAAGGCTTAATTTGTTTATCAACCAGGAGCATAATGTCCTAAGTGCAGCCGCCTGCGGTCTAGTGCTCACGTGACTTTCTTTTCAATCAACGAACCAACCAAATGTAATTCAAATTGGTCGTAGTTTCCTTCTGGACCTCTCATATGACCAAAAACGCCCTGCTGATTCAATTAGTTCATGTCTGTTAATTACAGCTTTAAATTTTCAAAGTATATGCACCAGTTGATATGAAAATTAAATCCAATTAAAGTTTCCAGTCGCCCACCTGAAGTTGTTCGATGGTAATGCATACACTGAGGAAGAGAGGTTCAACAAAAGTGCTCACATTTGTTTTCTAATTGCTTTTTCATTATTAATGAAGTACATATGTATATGTATGTATGTATGTATTCAAATAACATTTCTGTGATCCATACAAACTAGCTTTTAATTAGGAACAATGCGTGGGAGACGGCAACATTAGTGAACATGAAACGTGAAAATTTTTCCAAGCAATGATTTGCGCTAATTGCTATTTATTTCTAGAGAAAATTTAGGGAGAGTTTGTCAACTACTCAAACCCCAAGCCATGACAGGAAAAACAGCGAAGTTCAATATTTTAAAAAGTGCCGAAAATCGTTAGTCAAATAGCTTGACTATTTGAAGCTTTCCTGAGCTTAGGTTAGATCGAAGGTTATACGAATTAGATCGTAGGGTTGATCCTCACGCCAAAAGTATCGACGGATTCCATTTTGGTAGTTTCGAACCGTAGTCCTTTGTAAAAACCAAAATTCCCATATATACTTGTAGAACCCTCATGAATCGCCCAAGCATTTTGTCGTTTTGTAAGGTCATTAATATCAATTCCAGCACTATGTTCGTCGAAGGTGTGTTGACGGAGATATTTCAATCAAAGTCTGGCCCATAGCTGGGCAATGGAGCAAAAAGTAGCTAGATAATTGCTGCCTTCCTTCCTAACACACAGCTTTGGCAAAAGGCATCCGACAAATTAATTAGCCGCACCTACATTTACGGCAAAATGTACTTTGCCAAGCGCATATAGTTTAGGGGATCTCTACTCCTCCACTCCGAGGCAGAAGGAGGATATCGCTGCCGCATAGATTCTGGTTGTTGTTGGAGCGTCAAAATTCTGCCGAGTTGACAGTCCTTGACCGGAAAAAAGTCCGAGTCCGTTCCGGTTACGTAGATCCGACTGTCATGGGAACGGTTCTGGTTGTTGAACAGCGCTTCCCAAGTTCACGGAAGGTCCACAGATCTCATGTTAAAGCAGAAGAGAACAATGCACCAGTCGTTCTCAGTGTGATTAAATTTTGGTCTCTAGCATGTTCGTCGGCTTTTTGCTTTAGTCGCGGCCAGGCAAACAAATAAGTCGAAAGACCAATAGTTGCCTTATGTTATTTATAAAGAGATCCGACACTCCTTAACTACTCTTTACCGTATGGTCAGCTATCGGATTAAATGCACTCCTTTCTGACAGAAGCTGCACTTCAGACCATGACGGTAGCTACCTCCACTTGAAAAACACAGCAATGGTGTGGTACCTAGAATTCATGGAAAACTTCTGAGAGAACATTCTACCTTCATTGGTTCGGAAAATCTCATTGCACTTCTTCATCACATTCATCACAGGTCAAAGATGTTCCAGAGTAGCAAGATGAGTCTTATAATCTCCTGATTCATTAGATCAGAACTTATTTTATACGAGCTTTATCTGTGAGATCTGAATTTAGTGACCTCTGCTTGGTCCTGTAAATAATTCCATCCAAATAGCTAAATTTTTTCATAAAATCATGAAAGCAAGAGATAATAAAAACTTCGAAAAAAAAGAAAATAACATTCCGTCCAAGAAAAAATAATTTCTTCAATTTAATAACACAATATTTTGATTTGATTAAACTCCAAGAATTTCTAATTTTATATGCAACAGAAATTTAATCTCAACAAAATAATAATAACAACAAACAAGTAAGAAAAGTGGAGGCTTAGCAGCACAACGAATGAATTATTATGCAAACGTAGGCAAAACACGAACAAAGCCACAAAAGTTAATGAAATGCAGCGACAGAAGGAAATTGAAACCGCAAAATAGATTTTAGAGAGGAAAATAAGGAAAGCAGAGGAAATGGGAATTATTGAAAGGAAATTTTGTATATATCCGCATAGGCATATAAAAAAGGTATTCGCTTACTATAAGAGTATATACTATATGTGTACATGCCACGACTTGGAATGGACTCATGCAGTTAAAAGTCTTTACATATAATATTATATAAATGATAATAATTTTGGCAAATTTAATATGGGCAGTTGTCTTAGAGACAATTTACTGGAATGAAAGGAAGAGGAGCGCAAATATCTTTTTTTTCGTTTTTCATTGAAAAAATATAACAACAATACCAAAAAACAATACATTTTCATACATTTCCTGCGCTCATCTCCTCTCTACACGCGTAAAAAGTTCCAATTGATTTAATAAATTCCGAGTTGCAGGTGCAAAGTGGCATGTTGGCGCAACTTTTATTAATAACGACAGCACATCGGCTAAAAGCTGCCCGAGCACACCTATACTCGCATGTTGATGCAATCGAAAGTGCTCTTAGCTCGCTTTTACCTTTCGCATTTAGCAACTAAAATCTCAAAGGCATCACTTGCGCTTGCTAACCCGCTTGGGTGCATCGCAGACATGCTGGCATTTGGACTACAAGCTCTTTGTTTGTATGTAGTTGCATTCGGCTGGGTATTCGTTGGTGGCATGCAGCAGCAAAGGTTGCATTTTACTATTAATTAAATTGCTTTGCGGTAGCGCGTATCCCCAAACGCTTTTACTTGCCATCCACGGCGATAAATCAAATTACGAATTCATTGTAGAGTGCCTTCGAATTTGATTTCCATAAATTATACCGTGAAAGCAACGAAACAAGGTTACGGGATAGCTCTATTTCAATTGGAAAGTGTTGCAATGAAATTCTTTTATCGTGAATAAAGGTGAGCTTAAGCTTAGGTCTAAATAGCATGCGAGTTGTAATTGTGTTAGAGCGTTTTGGTGGTTCAGAAAAGAAATAAAGAGATGACTAAGTCTTTGAAATGCTTTTTGAGACTTTTTGTTAGATGATAATACCCGCCAGTGGCGTAGGATACAGGATATTCATGACTGTCATATTAGCAGAAATCGTATATATTTATTTATTGATTTCTGTACAAAAGACATGAGTGAAAACATAAAATATTGACAAATATATGTAGTTCTACTCCGGAGTCTGTTTGAATAACTAGTATAATAATGTGTTCGATTCGCCACGCTATATTATATATTTTTGGAAATAAAATGATAAATAAAACATACCTTTGAAATAAATATAAAAAAAAATGTCTTAAAAAGTGTTTTTGAAAAATCTTTAGGTTTTATTTTTAATTAAAAAAAATTATTTATGGGAAAAAAAATTTTGTTTTTAATTTTATTTAAAACAAATATTTATGAAGAAAAAAAATTTTAATAAATGGTATTGTTGAAAAAAAAATATATAAAAAATATCAAAAAAAACTTTTTTAAAAAATATTTTTGGAATATTTCTATTTTGTAAAAAAAAAAATATTTTTGGAAAAAAATTTTTAAATAAAAAATATTTATTATAAATATATATAAAAAAAATTTTTGAAATATGTCTTTAGTTTTTTAATTTTAATTTTTGAAAACAAAAAAATTTATGGAAAAAAAATTAATGACAAATATTTTTGAAAAACAAAAAATATTAAAAACCATCTTTAAAATATATTCTTGGAATATTTCTTTAGTATATTTATGGAAAAAAAATTTAAATAACAAATATTTTGAAAAATAAAGTTATAAAAAAAGTATTAAAAAACCAAACATGTTTAAAAAATGTTTTTGAAAGAAAAATCCAATCAAAAAATAGTTTTTGAAATAATTAAAAAAAACTTTTAAAAAAATTTTAATATTTTTGAAAAAAAACATTTACAAAAATATTTTGGACTACTATTGGACACTATTGTTGAAAAAAAAATATTATAAAAAATATCAAAAATAAACATGTTTAAAAAATATTCTTGGAACATTTCTATTTTGTAAAAAAAAATATTTTTGGAAAAAAATGTTTAAATAAAAAACATTTTTGAAAAAAATTATAAAATATATAAAAAAAATTTTTGAAATATGTCTTTAGTTTTTTAATTTTAATTCTTGAAAACAAAAACATTTATGGAAAAAAATTTAATGACAAATATTTTTTAAAAACCAAATATATTGAAAAACGTCTTTAAAATATATTCTTGGAATATTTTTTAGTATATTTATGGACATTTTAAATAACAAATATTTTGAAAAAAAAAATTTATAAAAAAAGTATTAAAAACCAAACATGTTTAAAAAATGTTTTGAAAGAAAAATCCAATCGAAAAATAGTTTTTGAGAAACAAATTTTAAAAATAATGTTTGGAAAAAGTCTTTTAGAAAAAAAGATTTTAGAAAATAAAAATATTTTTGAAAAATATATTGAAGGTAAATTATGGCATATAAATTTTAAGTTTTTATAATGTTGTAAGGTCTCAAAGTCAGGGTTTTTTGAAAATATAAAATAATTATTTTTTGACATTGACAAGAAGAGACATGTTTAACATCTTTCTTATAAGCTTGACGGAAAATTTTTATACACCAATAAAATAGTTAACGCTTATGATTTTTAATCTTCGAAAAAAAGTTTAAAAAAATATTTTAATATTTTCGAAAAAAAAAAAAATTAAAAAAAAATAAAAAAATATTTTTAATATTTTCGAAATAATTAAAAAAAAAACATCATTAGAAAAAAATTTTAAAATTTTCGAAAAAAAACATTTAAAAAATATTTTGGAAAAAATATTTTGAAAAATGTTTTTGAAAAAAATTTTGATGTTTTTAACAAAAAAACAAACAAACAATAAAAAAAAATATTTTTGATACTTTAATAAAAAAAATTTATAAAAATATGACTGGAAATAAAATTTTAGAAAACATATTATTATAAGAAACGTATTTACAAAAAATATTTAAAAAAAATTGGAAAAACAATATTTTGGATGAAAAATGTATTTAAACCGTTTAAAAAAGATTGTTTGAGAGAAAAAATACATATGTACGTTTTTGAAAAAAAACCTGACTTTGACCTTTTAAAATAATATCTTTGTTATAATCTTAACCAAAACACTGTGTACATACACCAATGAAAGTTAATGCTTATAAAAACTTTTTAGAAAACAAATTTTTAAATAAAGTTTACAAAAGTGTTTTGAAATATATTCGAAAAAAATTAAAAAAAAGACATTTAAAAAAAGTTAAAATTTTGAAATAAAGACCTTTTAAAAGATATTTTTGGAAAAAATGTTTGATAATTTTGAAAAAAAGACAATAAAAAAATATTTTTGATATTTTAAAAAAAATATCTGATGGGAAGCAAAATTTTCGAAAAATTATTTTTGTAAAAAAAAATTTTGATGGTTTTGAAAAAAACTTTAAAAAAATATTTTTGATACTTTATTTAAAAAAAAAATTATGAAAATACAAAAGAAAAAATTTTCGAAAAATATTTAAAAAAAAAATTTGAGAAAACATATTAAATGTAAATTAATGTAAGCAAATACAATATTATTGTGTATTCGATATTATAAGGTTTTAAAGAACGTTTGGTCTACATTTGAAATATAAAAGTTTTATGTTTTTCGAAGATCTGATTTCATAACCTTGACTGAAAAATGTTATGCATCAATGAAAAAGAGATGAAAAACGGTTATTGTGCCCACATTTTCAAATTTTTTTCAATAAACTAAATTTAAAACTTCGAACGCATGTATAGTATGCCGATTTTGGAGGCTAACTTCGAAAATACTGAAACTTAGAACACGCTGTTATTACTGAAGAGGAATGTAAAACCAGTGAATGAGATTTTTTATATATAATATTTACTCTATCAATTTTTTTAAGTCCAGAGAAAATTAATAAATTGTCAAAGGAACTTCGAAAACTGCCTAATTGACAAGCAATATCGAAAAAAAAATTAACTTTATCATTCCAAGCGCGCAGATGTGGGTATACGTAGCCTTAAAGTTTATTTAACTCGTATCCTCATGGCTTTGAAACAATAACAGAAATAGCTATTGAAACGCAAACAACTCATTTCATAAAGATTTCAATATGCACGCGCATATTTCCAAATTAAAATTCGTATATCCCACAGAATTGAATTGCTGGCAACCAACACAACTTGTGCCCCTTTACACAAATACCTAAGTGCTTTGTAGCGCAGTTTCACGCAACCAATTATAACCCAAATGTGCCACATATCAACTGTAAAATGCGCTGTAATTGCCTTTTTAAATGTATAGAGGTTAGACAGGCGCACACGGCGTATGAGTGACTCTTCAATTACCAAACCAAATGCGAACAGCAACCCCAGAAGTGTATATGCATGCATATACATATGTTTTACTGCATACATATACATATGTGTGTGTGTGTTGGCAACTGCCAACGTATATTTAGGACCACATCGTGTTATGACAGGCAAACAAGCGGAAAAAACGTTTACAGAACGCCAGCAACGCCACACGCCAACAGCTGGGGCGCACAGCTTGCATACATGTGTGTATGTATGTGAACACACACACACCAGTTTCAGCAATGTTTTTCAAAGTTCAACAAAACTCGTGTAGCGCATACATTTAGTTACATGTAGTTGTTTGTATGCGGCAATAACGTCATTGCATGCCTGGCAAGCGTCCATCATAAGCGTCGGCCACCACATGCCCCGCGCGGCAACTTGCTCAGGGTGAGCGCAGCTTTGGTCGCCTGTACGGAATGTGGCGTGCGTGGTGAACGCATAAATGCTATTTATTAATCTGGGTCGAATGAGTTTAAACAGTAGCTGTGTTGTGACGAGCAGACTAACGGACGGATGAACGGAACCGGAGTAAGACAGACAGCAAGGCTTCACTGCAGGTGCTATATATGTGCTTGTAACGGTTGTTATTATTAGTTGCCTGTTAGGAAATGCGTGCTGCAATTCCTACAGAAATTACATGTGAGAGACCAGGAGAGTTGTATTTCTATTAGAGAGTATTTTGGTGGAACACATTATCTCTCTTTATGTCTTTTGTAAAAATAAAAAACCCTTTGTGTCAGTTTGTGGTATAGTTTGTTCGATTCGCTACTCTCCAACGCTCTCCAACGCTTGGCGAATCGAAGACAGCTAGTAATAAACATCATCGATTTCTCCGCTCACGAGCTTTGCACACGTCCGGCCTTACCTTGAAAGTTTTAACTCAGCACAAAGCTCTGAAGCTCTGACTTAACCTCTTCGTCAGTGGAGCTTTCTGTAAATAGCTGTTAGACATTCGCAACTTCAAATTATTTGCTCTGACGATTTTAAGCATCGGAAAGTTCGATCACAGACCTTTCCCTAACGGAATATGATTGAATCAAGAAGAATAGCGTTTTCATAATTTTTAAACAAATTGAACGTTACATAGGATGGTTTTAATTTAAATTCATCTAACTTTCATCTAAATTAATATTTTTTTATTTCTTAACTCAAATATTCTTAAAGTAATATAAGCTGAATCATACGATAGTTTGATATGAAAATTTCATTACCAATAAACCCTGGTTAACTAACCGCCGGTTAATTTTTTTTAGAATTTTAACTGATATATTTTCAAACTAATGTAATCTGAACCATGCATATGTTTAAAATGATAAATTCTTTACCACAAAAGTCGGGTTAACTAACCCTCGGTTAATTTTTTCTATCAGATATTTTTAAATTAATGTTAGCTGCACCATACAATAGCTTGAAATGACAACTTCATTAACAAAAAGTTCTGGTTAGCTAACCACCGGTTATTTTTTTTTTTTTGTTTATTAACTCAGCTATTTTTAAACCTTACCATTGCTGGAAATGACAATTTCTTTACCACAAAAGTCGGGTTAACTAACCCCTTGTTTATTTTTTTATTTATTAACTCAGCTATTTTTAAACTAAGGTGGTTAACTAACCACCGGTTGATTTTTTTATTATTTTTTACTCAAATATTTTCAAAGCAATCTTAGCTGAACCATACATTGGTTTGAGACAGCAAATTCATTACCAGAAAACTTCTGGTTAACTAACCACCGGTTGATTTTTTTTATTATTTTTTACTCAAATATTTTCAAAGTAATGTAAGCTGAACCATACAATGGTTTGAGACAGCAAATTCATTAACAAAAAAGTTCTGGTTAGCTAACCACTGGTTATTATTATTTTTTTTTTTTGATTATTAACCCATATGTTTTTTAAATAATGTATACTGAAACATTCTTTAGCTTGAAATGACAATTTCATTAACACAAGATTCTGGTTAGCTAACCATCAGTTAATTTTATGTTATACTCACTCACTTATTTTTTAACTAATGTAGGCTGAACCATACTATAGCTTGGCAAAACAATTTCAATTTCACAAAAGTCTGTTTAGCTAACCACCGGTTACTTTATTATGTCAAATATTTTGTAATACCAAAAAGTTGACGAAGACTGCATTGTGAATAATGAAACGTCAAATTAACGGTCACCTTTTGTTAAGAATAGTCGTAAACCGGCGGTTTATCCTTAGGTAATATTCGACGTTTTAAATGAAATACTGCTGCTAACCGCGACATTGTACAAACACTTAGTAAGTTTAAACCTGATTATATGCTGAGAGTTTTCGAATACCTCATTCATGACACATTAATAATATTCAACATCTTTCTTAGTGTTATCAAGCTTTAACTTTGTGACGATAGACCAGTTTCACCATTGTGAATGGCTCAATTATGAAATAACTGTCAAAAATCATAATCCGGTGGTTCTGACAAATGGGCGTCTAAACTGACGGAGCTTCTAGGCTCATAAACTGGTGCATTTGGGTATAAACAGTAAATCAGACGTCTAAACTGACGGACACGGCTAAATCGACACAGCTCGCCATGTAAATCATTTTTATATACTTTTATTTTATAATGACTCCAACGTTTCCTTCTGGGTGTTACAAACTTCGTGGCAAACTCAATATACCCTGTATTCCAGGCCGCTGAGAAACTCCGGGAAACGAAATTATAATGCCAAAATTACCATTTGTCTGACTACCGAACCAGTAAGTTACGTAAGTCGCTAAAAATATATAATGAAGTTTCCGAAAGGGCTGACAAACGGATCAGCGAGAGATGGAATGCCTTAAGGATCGCTACGATCATACGAAAACAAGCATAATTTTTACTCACACAGTTTCTAAAAGACTGCAAGGTGGTTGTAGACCTAATGACAGGTCACAACTTACTGCCATAACAAACGAACCGCATGGCCATAAGTGGCGACGGTACATGCAGAAAGTGCAGGGAAGTAGGCATGAGAGAGACGCTGTCACACGTCCTATGCTTCTGTTTGGAGTTATTTAGAACTCGTCTCAGACATCTAAGAAATGCGCAGTTCAAGGGACTAAATGAAGTGTCAAAATTGGACCGATTTGATAGCTCCTAAAGTTCGCAAAAAGCGTTGAAGTCCTGTATGACGAATACTTCTGAATACTACTAAGCCTCAAACTGGCATTATCAATAACCAGTAGGTGTACGTATGGCGTGACAGTCGGCCAGAACTTGATTTATACTCATTTTTTTTATGTCAACAAGTGCTTCATTTCCTACACGCCCACTTAAAACAGGATTTGTAATCACATCCGCAAAAAGACAATTTGCAATTAATATAGACTTTGAATGACCCATTGCTTGAGTCCTTAGTGCGATGTGTCGCTGCTAATCAAACTGTGGTGTAAATGCAAACCTATGAGAACTGTGCAACAATTTAGCTTGGAATGAACAATGTTGCGACTTGAGTCAGTTTGTATATCTCTTTTGAGAATATGAGTATTTATGTATACATTCCAAGGACACAAATGTACCTGTTTCGACGGACGGGTACCATGAACCAGCTAAAAAGCTGGAATACCGCTCATAAAGGAGAATTTTCCATACCAGAACTTAGTTTTGATTGGTCAGTTTGTATAGCATATTAAGTATACAAAATTTAGGAACCACTCAAATTCTGATGTTCCAAAATTCTCACAATACGGTTTTTGTGGAAATTGATAGTAAATATATGCTATAGTGTTCTATTATCGACAGTTCCGACAGTTAGACGGATGGATAGTGGCATCGACTCAGCCTGTCATGCTAATCGTTTAATAATACTCTTGAGGGTAAGAAACTTTCTAGCGGGTAGCTTACTCATAGGATTGCCGAGATTGAGATTGATTATAATCAACAAGGATACCTTTATTCTTATAAAATCATTTTGAAGTGTTTTATCATCAAAATAGATGGACTTATCCCTATCCCAATTCTGCTTTAACCCTTATCGTTGAAAATCTTCTTACATAACCAATTAAAGAAACTATCTGAAATCAATTAGATATTGCTTGAGAACGGTAGCCATTCCAGTTTCCTGAAAGTGAAGAAATCCACAAATTATTCACGAACAACCATTAAATTCAACGAAATTGATAGTTTAGTGTGATTTTTGGTCTGGTGGAAAAATCGGTCCGTACCTCTTTCGAAGTGAAGTCGGCGACAACGTTACTGTCAATGGAGAGCGATATAGACTGATAATAACCAACTTTTTGAGGCCGCAATTGGAAGAAGTTGTACTTGACAACATCTGGTTCCAACAAGACGTGGCTAAGTGCCACACAGCACGCGCAACAATTGAATTATTGCGAGCGAAGTTTGGATATTCGATTATTTTAAGAAATTGTAACATTGAATTGCCGCCAAGCACACCATTAGACTACTTCTTGTATGCTTTTTGGAAGTCGTTGGTCTTTAGCAATAAACAAGACTCTCTTTAACTTCTTTAGAAGTCAATATAGAACGTGCTATTCAGGAGTCAAATTCGGTGTGGGATTCGTGGTGGAAGAGAGACTTCATCGCCGAGTCCTGACATTCACCCCGATGGTCTCCGGATCGGTAAAATTGTAAAAACCTGTATTTGTTTGCTTGCAACATTGCAACGTCAACCGCAATAATTTTTTGCCGCCGAACAGCTGCTGCTGCTGCCACTGTTGGTGTGCTATGATAACAAGTAAGTGTTATTGCTGTTGTTATTGTTCTATAGTATGTCATAACGAAAAATGGCTGCTTTCCACGCGCAAATGTTGTTATTTGCATGCACTTATTTGCAAGTCTGTGGGTTGCACGCAGCAGTGGCACGTTCTATGACTTCACATGTGTCGTGTTGAAGGCATTTTGCATATTTGCAACTGGCTGAGATTGCATTTGCTGCATGTATGAGTGTGTATATGTGCCGCAAGGCTGGATGTGTGAATACACTCGTTTTTCTCGCAGCTGTTTTTTTGTTATTTTTTTTTTTTGTATTTTTGCATGAGAATTGAAAATCTCGTTGTCGAAATTATTGACGTTCACTCGATCACGTCCGAAAGCCGTTCGGTTGGTCGAAATAGCAAATTCGATTACCAGCGATGAATCGTTCCACCGCCAATGCCAGCACCAACGCCAAAGGCAATGAAAGTAATTCACTTCGTGCGACGTGATTTGAGAAACTTTTCAAGTCTGCTGAAATGTGCCGCAACGGAAGCGTGATTGAGGTGCATACAATGAAACGTGACCGAATTAAACACTTTTCAGTTTTATTCAATATTAAAAGAGTTCTGTGGTGGCTCAGTGTTTATGAATAGGATTTCATTAAACAAAATATTTAAATATCTTTCTGGCGTATAACTGCGCAGATAGTCGATTTTATTAGCTGTCTTCGGTAAGCAAAAGCTGTAGAGAGTAGCGTATCGAACACACTATGGCAGCTGCTCAAACAGACAGCAGGTCTTACTGTTCTCAGAGCGTCGAGAAGATGTAAACGAGCGTGCCGGATGGCCGAGCGCGTCAAGAAAAGATGAAAATATACTTGAAGATTTGTCAGGGTTTTAACGAGACGGAAGTGATTGTGATATTAGCCCACCAACCATTTGAAAAAGGTGTAACCCTTGTTTATGAATGCAGTAGAATATCATTTACATCAGCCCGACAGCAATTTTTATAATCATATATATAATCATATATATAATCTGTTTTTTCCAGCACACCTTAATCAGGATCTTACTGGTCTCAATCCCGATGGGCACGCGCCCGGATTACTTTTCTCCGCACATTTGTGCAAATGCATACAATTGGGGATATTTGTATTTTC
The DNA here is from genome assembly GCF_024586455.1 of Bactrocera neohumeralis. NCBI lineage: Eukaryota > Metazoa > Arthropoda > Insecta > Diptera > Tephritidae > Bactrocera > Bactrocera neohumeralis. The sequence goes on from NC_065921.1 coordinate 72,805,238, forward strand.
GTTGTGGCATCTAGCGTCGCTCTATCGCTTCTCTCTTATGGTTAGGTACTCCCTCAAGACATCCCTTTTGGAGCTGTGGATGTTTATTCCGAGGCAACATTTATTCGCCTCGACACCGTAGATTCATAGAATGTTTCAAGTCTTTTAAGGCGAACATTACTCTTTGTCAGGGGCTGCCTACTGTATTGTCACAGCTATCCTAAGATCTTAGGTCGTCTGTAACCGTTGGTGGCCTGAGCTTAGCCATTTAGCGAAAAGTTGTTTGAGTGATTTCAGGATTGGAAGAAACACAGGCAGAAATGCAATATATCTGGAGGCGATTAGTTTGAGGGGGACAAAATAGATATTCGTAAACAAAGAAACACTTTTTCGTATTGTGGATAAGTAAGAGTTTAACCAGCTACAATAACCAAAACCAAGCTGCGCAAGGGTCACTCAGGTTTCAATCGGTATCCCGAGCCCTTTTATCTCGGAGGGATTAAATAAAAATGTTAATAACTCCGCGGCGAATTGCGTTCAGTATCCGTCGAAAGTTGGTGTCGTTCGAAATTTGATTGGTATATCGTTTCAGTTGCTCGAAATATTGTAGGAATGATCCTTATGCTCCCAGGAGGCGGCTCCACTTCGAACAGATAATTGACCTAACAAAAAATATTCGAGCCTCACTATTAAGAATTTCAATGAGAGTTATCAGAGATATCCTGTTACAGTTGTGTCTTTGTCCTTACTCCAAGTGCTGCCCGCCAGCGACTCCAAATTCTTATTGCGGCTCTGTACTTTGGTAACTATCGCGGTTGTGTACGGAGTGAACGAGTTCAGACAGTCGAGTCTAAAAATTTGGGGTTTTTGATTGTCTCAGTTTTAACATTACGACCGAACCGAAATTTCAAGGTCTAGATTGAACTTCTTCGACAAATTTGTAAATAGGTTCGCTGTAGAATTGTTAGGGGAGAATTTTAGGTTCCTTGCAGTAAAGAAGCGAGAAAGTTCTGGGCTCACTTTTGAACACTTTCCATCAAATCCATTGCCCAACATCATTATCGTACAAACATCTGCGAATGAGGTAATAGAAACTCGCTCTAGTGGTTATGGAAGAAGCGTGAAGAGGAATTCCCTGTTTAATTTCCCTCTAATGTAGAATTTTGAACTCGAAATAATCCAGATGATTCATTGTCCTGCTTTTCTGTTTTGAAGAAAGCATAGTTTGTCCAATGTCCACAAGCAGGGCTGTATCTGAGTCAAAAGGGATGTTATTGGTTGAGACCATGATAAATCTCGGCATTTATGACGTTAAATGCTGTACTGGTGCTGTTTACTTTACGGACGCCGTACTGGTGTTCGGCTAGATATTAAATATAAGGTATCCACACACTCGCTTGTATCGAAATCAACTCGCCAAATTTGTTTCTACTCTCAGAACTTAATACTTTTGAGAAAATAGTGATGAGTAAAGAAACGGCAAAACGATAACATTAATTATCGGTTATTACGATTACAGTATAAAGAAATTATGGCGCTCTTGTATCGATAACAAATGACGTGATGGCAAATGATTATTCCATGTTTCTGAAACCTCTTCCTTTTACCATAAATCGAGAATTTTCAATTACAAAAAATTCTTTCCAAATTTTAATTTTGAAACCATAGTTTTATAATCGATAATCCATTTTAACAATCGATATTCGATATAATAATAATCGATAATCCAGTTTTGCAAACACCACGGGTATAATATGAGAACGTGCCTCCATCCTATTAAAAAATTCCCTAACTATAGTCACAGGCCATTTTAGACAAGTCTGTTCTCCGGATCTAGATCCTGGCACCAATTATTAAGAATGGTTGAAAAATGTAAATTTAAATCTGCAGTGAAAATGTGAGCGCTTCTTCTGAAAGCTATAAATATTTTGGACTCCATTACAACCCGTCATTTACTGTCACTTTTGTTACTGCCACCGAAAATCGCGCAAAAGCTCAGACCCACAAATCTCATTTTACGAAGTTCGGCAAATTACAGTAACAGTTTGTTGTTGTTTTCGAAACATTTCAACCACAACTTTGTCATATATGCGAAAATTATTGTGTTGGCCAAAAGGAAAAGTTTGCTCCACTAACAATCAAAAAGTAGACCAACAATGATTTATGTATGAGGAATGTGTATGTGGATATACATACAATATGTACATATATATCTACTTGTAGATATGTATTTACATTTCTATATATGATCTACGCATGTGCCTGAAGGCGCTGAAAGCCCAAATCACACACAAAAGTTGTAATGAGAATTTACTCGGAAAACTTTAAGTTTAAGTTGGAAACTTGAAATTCTCAAAGTTTGACGGCCACTGAAATGTAAAAAAGCAGTAAAAGGAAAAATGTGAAGGGCACTTTAATTATGAGCATAGCTTATAGTAGGCAAAGCCTAGTTAATTTTCTAAGGAAACTTAGCTCATTTCTGATTTTCAGAATAGATTGATACGAGATCCCAGATTAGGTGGTAAAATTTTGTAAAAAGAATGATTTTTTTTTACATCAGTATGGAGCGAGCAGGTGTTCACCTGTCTTCGTGCACCCGGGCGCTGGATCTATGATCTATTGGCTTCGCGTGAGCTCAGTAAGCACGGCTTAGGTGTCCAGAGTGGAATGTAAAATGTCCACTGAACTACTAGCTCTTAGTAAGGCTCACATGGTCGCAATGTGAAGGTATTTTTGATCCGTACTTAGGAGTTCTTAATACGTTTGCAGTGGTCGTCATCGGCGTTTCGAGTTCAGGGTTTATGGTAAATTTATGGTCCTTTGCGCATTGGCAACGGCAATACCACAGTATATGGAAGGATGAGCTGAACGAAATATACGACGACTTTGACATAGTTCAGCGAATTAAGAGACAGCGGCTTGGCTGGCTAGATCATGTCATCCGAATGGATGAAAATACTTCAGCTCTGAGCGTATTCGACGCACGCAGTACCCGCCTGGGAAGCATAGGAAGAGGAAAATCCCCACTCTATTGGAAAGACCAGGTGGAGAAGGATCTGGCTAGACTTGGAATCGTCAATTGGAAAGGAATAAGGACTGGAGTTGTAAACGCAGCTATTGCCGCGTAGGCGGTATCTACGTCAATAAAGAAGAATAAGACTTAGGAGGTCTGGGCATCACAACGGACAGGCGTCTCTAGCTTGTCCAAGTGGGATTATTCGTGAAAAAATTAATATATTTACCAAGCCTAACCAACTATATAAACGTCATACTTATAGAATCTTTTAAAGGCCGAACATTTTAAGTGTGAAAATTGATTTATTCAACTAAACTAACTTATTGATATTTTTTCAAAAATTTTAGTACACTTTCAAATGACTTTTGGAATTTTTACGAGACGATTTTTCATGCCAAGCATTCGCTCGAAACTTGAAATTAGGTTGTTGGAAACCATCATCCTTCAAATCAACTTCAATTCAATTGTATATCAGCTTGCTTATTATATAATATTTCCGGTTTTGAGTTTTTTCTACAGCGACCACTAGCAGCTCGTTTTGAATTTATAGTCTACATTTGAGCGCCTTACTTTTCAGGCCACACTCGTGGCCTTAGCTCAACTGTCATGCTACGAATGACTTATTGCAAAAAGTTTTTACCATGCCGCAACGGAATAATTCTCTGGCTCTATACCAACTTATTGTATGTGCAAATATCACGTGACTCTGGTGTTGCAACTTTAGTAAGCCAACATGCATTGATCAAACCTGAGCTATATTTCATTTCATTCTCGTTTTTTATTCGCCAAAGCGTTGAAGGTGTGAAAAGTGGCACAGATGGAAAGAATGTTGGTGTATGAAACCAAAAATTTAACTCTACCTCCCTTTTACTTTTATCGCTGTAGCAAAATTGATAGAAGTTTAGAATACACTAGCCCCTGGAGTTCTCTCAAACCTGCTCATGCGGATTGGCCTGTTTAAAGTCGCTCAAGAGCTCTCTCTCAGTGTACAATTTTGAAAGTCTGTCTACAAGCCCAGTTCACGATAAACACTCACCTTTTCCTATGCCTCCGACAACATTCGAGAACTCGAGGAGTATCGTGGTGGAAAAATGGAGTTGTTTTGCAACCGGGTGCCGGACCCAAAGTACGGCAGAGCTTTTAGATAGGACTCGAACTCTACCAAGATTGTTAGTGTGTCCGTTCCACATTTGCCAATTGGTTATCGAAAATGATTCGCTGCATTTGCGCCGTGATGAATGCATGATTTGATCCGCTGTGCTTTTAAGCACACCGGACGTTGTTCTGTTAGATTTATCAGTGATACTAAAGCTTATTTGTTATTATATAGTTTATTTTTCAGAATACGCTTTATTGTTTTACCTGCATCTTCTTGAGAGGCGCTCTAGAGCACTCTCTCAGAGTATAATTTTTAAGTCTGTCAACAAGCTCAGTCCCCGAAGAACACACATCTTGTTCTATGTCTTCGATATCACTAGTCAAGTCCGTCACCCAAATCTAGCAACGAAGGGGGGGGAAATTCGTAAAGACTTTCGAGGACCCCATAGCAAAATCTGGCGCCGAGTCCAATAGGGCCACAATGCAGATCCTGGTGTCACTAACAAAAGAGGGCTCCACTGAGCTGATTTATCTGGTCCAGTTGCAACGGTGTATCCGCGATCCCGACCCTTGCCCTTGGTCTAGTTGAGATATCTTTCTTATCTACCGCTACTAGCGTAGCTCCGGGGTATAGCTGCCCTACTTTGACTTGGCGGCTTTATAAAATTCTACCAATCTCTCTATGCCGCAAGCAGTCATTGACGGTGGTGGACTCAGGATGCTTAATAGCATCTCTAGCGCCACATTAATCAACGCAACTTGCACCTACTTGTGCTCTGAAAATGTTTCCTTCGGGATCTCCCTCAACTAGCCACCCAAAGATAATGCGGTTCCGGTTTTTTGGTCGACGCCTGAGCCTCCTCTGCTGACCTTTGCCTCTAGGCTACCACTACTAGTGGCTAAAGCTTAAAATTAGGTAGAATGCGGTAAATATAATATCTTGGAACTCCTTAGTAAGCTCTACACTGCTTGGCGATTGCAGTTGTACGCTTCTGGGCAAATAGGTTGAATGACGCTTCTGGCTACTGCGCATCTAGCTCTCGTTGAGTCATCGACCTTAAAAATAAGCCAATTCACTGTTGAAAGTTTCTCTTCTAGCATCTCTCTTCACTTCTTTCTTTGTCGCTATCATTTAACTACCAGGTTGGTTCCGGCTGTCTCTGATGTTGTTTGCTTCTTGAAACTGGGCTTAGCTTCAACTGCAGAGCTAGTTGCACTTAGACTAAGCTTAGCAACTAGTTCCCTACGGTTTTTTTCAAAAGATCTGCACTCCTTAAGTTCTTTATTTCTTATAATGTTCTAGTTCATATTTGGTCCCACGAGTATAGAGGGTATGTAGGCTCCTTTGTATCAGTAAGCTCCTTTCGATACTTGGCTATTTGAGGGCACCCAGCAACGTTGATGTTCGGCACGGATCGCATGACACATTGATCCAAACCGCAATTGTACCTCTTGTAATAGTAGGACGTCTTATTTGAATACTGTGCTAATGAGGAGCAACGAACACCCAACTAAAAAGTCAGACTTTAGCTGATATCTTCGAACTGCAACATCGGAGAACTGTGAGTAATCCCTTCTTGCCATCGTCGTGAAACTATGATATTTATTACCAGTCCGTACACTTGTGTTCAGGGTTCGGTGGGACATTTTTGTCGATCTCAATATATCCATTTACATATTCTGGTTTATCATAATAAAACAAACAAATTTCCAATAAAATCTCCAATTTTGTTCATACTAATCTATATACTCTTTCCCTCTTCTCTTTATAGAACTGTGTGACGCAGCTGCGAAAATCCAGGCCGCCTTCCGTGGCCATATGACACGCAAAGTTGTGACCAAAGACACGCCCGACGATATCGACATACAGGAGATCACCAAGAAGGTAGCCGAAGAGCTGGATATCGATCTAAGCGATCCGGAATTGAATAAGGCAGCCACCAAAATTCAAGCCTCATTCAGAGGCCACAAAATTCGCAAGGAAATAGGAACCGAATAAGAGAATCTTGTGCCCATATTTTCCTCATTAAACAACCAAAAAAACAAACAATGTTGCAACAGAAAAATTAATTAAAGAAAAGCATAAAGCAGTAATACTAAAATATGGAAAAGAATAATTGCTAAAAATGTTAAGTAAATACAATTTGAATTATATAAAAAAAAAAACATAAATTAATTAAAAAAAGCATAAAGACACATAGATAATGATAAACAAAAATATCAAGCCATTTGTGAAGGCAATTATTTGGGAGATTCAAAGCATATGCAACAAGGTTGCCATACACCGACAATTGCATACACTGAGCGAAAAACACACAAGCTTTTCAACTGCTGAAGGACAAAGCATAAATAAATATAAATTGTTGAGAAAATTTTAATAGCAAATGATAAATGTTGAACAAATATTAACACAAAATAAAAATCAAACTAAGAAAACAAAACTAATATTGACACTTTATAAGGGTTCAAACCAATGTGCGCAGTGTTGCATTTTCGCTAAATTAATTCAATATGAAAAACAATTATTAAAAATTAAATTGCAAACATTTTAAACTTGATAAATAATTTTGGTCTCAGAAATATTATCTCGACAGACCATTTTTGGTCTCAACAAAAACCTTTCTGGCCTCAGCAGAAATATTTTTGGCGCATTTTTCTTTGGTCGCATATTTTTTTCACAGCACTGTTCAGCGGCATAGGGGTTTCACAACACATTCTTTGAGCTTTATGATAAGTAACTGAAATAAATATATATTTTTTAATTTACAAAAAGTAGTAATTAAAATAATAAGATATATATTAAATATTATAGTCTATGTATTTTAGCTGGTTTTGCGATTTTAAAGACTGCATAATCGCACCAGCAGAAAACAAAAGCTTTGCCAAATTATGTAGTTGTTGACATTATGTAGAGCTCGCTATAAGTTTTACTTACTATTTTGCAGATAAAAAACACGAAATTTCGAAATTTGTTAAAAAAAATTTAAAGGCAGAACAAAAACAAAATTTCGAAATTCTTTGAAAAAAGTTTTAAGAGCAGATAAACCAAAATTTCGAATTAAAAACAAATTTGAGAACTGAACAAAACCGAAATTTCGAAATTAAAAAAAAAATAGTCACTCTAATAACAACTAAAATTTCGAAATTTCTAAAAAATTATTGAGAGCGTGTTGCTAAATTGATTTTTAAAAAAATTTCGAATTAGAACAAATTTTGAAAACAAAAAAAAATTCGAAATTTATAAAAAGAAACTTCGAATTAAAACAAATTTTGAAAACAACACAAAAAAAAATTCGATTTAAAAAAAATATTGAGTGCGTGTTCCAACGAAAATTTCGAAATTTATTTTTAAAACATTTTGAGAACAGAACGAAACCAATATTTCGAAATTAAAAAAAAAATTTGGAGAGCGTATTGCTAACCAAAGTTTCGAAATTTATTTAAAAAAATTTTGAAACAGAACAAAACCAAAATTTTGGAATTTTTTTTAAATTTTTTGAGAGCGCGTTGCTAACCAAAGTTTCGAAATTTATTTAAAAAAATTTCGAATTAAAACAAATTTTGAAAACAACAAAAAAAAAATTTCGAAATTTAAAAAAAAAATTTTGAGAGCGTGTTGAGAGCAGAAAACCTCCAAATTTCAAAATAAAAAAAATTTAAAAAGAACAAAACCAAACTATGAAATTTTTTAAACAAAATTTTTAGGGTGAGGTGTTAACCAAAATTTCCGAAATTAAAAAAAAAACTTTGAGAGCGTGTTTTTAGACTGTTCTATTTAGTTTCTAAAATATCTGAGGTATTGTTTGATATTGGTCACCTGTTGCGGAAGTTTTCAAGCAGTTTTTGATCTTTTTTGGAGAAATGTTCGAGGCACATTTGGTACTCAAGTTCTCAAGAAGTTTTTAACCTTTTTTGAAGAAATTTTTGTGGCACATTTTGTACTCAAGAATAATAAAAATTTTTAAACTTTTTTTGGGACATTATTGAGTCACATTTTATATTCAAATCCTCAAGAAGTTTTTGATCCTTTTTGGAGAAATTTTCAAGGCACATTTCGCGCTCAAGAACTCAAAAAGTCCTTTTTTAAGGATAATATCTAGTCATATTTGGTACTCAAGTCCTCAAGAATTTGTTAACCTTTTTTGGAGAAATTTTTATGGCACATTTGGTGCTCAAGTCCTCAAGAATTTGTTACCCTTTTTTGGAGAAATTTTTATGGCACATTTGGTGCTCAAGTTCTCAGAGACTTTTTAATCTTTTTTGGAGAAATTTTCGGTGTCCTCAAGTCCTCAAATCAAGTTTTTTTTTGTTGGGAAGCGTTCAAAAACGAAACAAAAATCTTAAAAATAACGGTTTTTATGAAGTATTCTTCTTCTTTATTACCGTAGACACAGCTAACGCGGTTATATGAAGTCTAGACCACATAATATTAATGTTAAAGTCTCGAATACAATTTTTACTACAAATTATTGCACCGTCTGGTATTTTATATTTTCAAAAACAGGATTTTTGAGTCAATGGTTGATTATTATTTTTTGATATAAAACTTTTTTAGCTAAACATTCAGATTTTTAACACAAGCAATACGCTCTCTTCAAGCGCTTTCTTTTATGCTGCTCTCTTTTTAGAATAACCGTTATTCGTTCAATATTATTAATAACAGTAATTAAAAGGAAAAGTGGAAAAAAATATATTTCGAACTGCTGCGAATATTCAAACCTAATTTCACACACACAAATATGTGAAATGCATAACACAACAACAAATACCAATGAGTAATTAATATTCATAAAGTAAGTAAACAATGTTTAACAGCGTAACTACAACAACAACAAACAACTATTGGATTACAAACCAAACACAGAATGTGCATACGAACAAAAAAGCGGAGCGCATGACCTTGTATGTATGTATGTAAGCCAGAGAGGGAAATAAAATAAATAGAAAATTAAATAAAAACTATAAAAAAAATAATTGAGCGATAAATTTAACTAAAAACCATGGCACGGCCCACATACTATTTCACAAGCAAGTTTTGGAAAAAAAATTTCACAAAAAAGTTTTCGAACTAAAAATTCACAAAAAAGTTTTCGAACTAAAAATGCATAAACAATATTAATATTTATTTACATTTTAATTGATAGCTACACACACAGACACACACATGCATGCATTTCCGGTGCGAGTTTCGCTAAAATCTCGAGTGGGTGCTTAACGGTAAACTTGAAGCGGAGACAATATTTATATGTACACGTGTATATATAGTATATCGACACATAAAATGCAAAATAACGTAACATCACTTTTAATAAGTCTACAGGCGAAGGAAAATGATATAATAGAAACTTACTCACATTCAAACAAAATTTTAGTTTTGGTTATAAAATGGTTATATATTGGTTATCATACACTCATAAAATGGTTATATATTGGTTATCATACACTCATAAAATGGTTATATATTGGTTATCATACACTCATAAAATGGTTATATATTGGTTATCATACACTCATATTGAAACAAAATTTGAGTTTTGGTTATAAAATGGTTATATATTGGTTATCAAACACTCATAAAATGGTTATATATTGGTTATCATACACTCATATTGAAACAAAATTTTAGTTTTGGTTATAAAATGGTTATATATTGGTTATCATACACTCATAAAATGGTTACATATTGGTTATCATACACTCATAAAATGGTTACATATTGGTTATCATACACTCATAAAATGGTTACATATTGGTTATCATACACTCATAAAATGGTTATATATTGGTTATATTGGAAACAAAATTTGATATTGGTTATAAAATGGTTATATATTGGTTATCAAACACTCATAAAATGGTTATATATTGGTTATCATACACTCATAAAATGGTTATATATTGGTTATTATTCAAACAAAATTTGAGTTTTGGTTATAAAATGCTTATATATTGGTTATCATACACTCTTCAAATAGTTATATATTGGTTATCATTCACTCATATTGAAACAAAATTTTAGTTTTGGTTATAAAATGGTTATATATTGGTTATCATACACTCATAAAATGCTTATATATTGGTTATCATACACTCATATTGAAACAAAATTTTAGTTTTGCTTATAAAATGGTTAAACATTCATATTCAAAAGAGACTTGAGTTTTGGTTATAAAACGGTTATATATTGGTTATTATACCTGAGAATGATTTTCGACTTTTTGTTTTTTTGGATGAAACGCTGTTTTGCATTCCAAACAAAATTTGAGTTTTGGTTATAAAATGGTTATATATTGGTTATTATAACTGATAGCGATATACAATCTTTTTTTATTGATACACTGTTTTGTATTTTAGTTGACGATATGTAGATATATGTATGTAAAATGTAACTATGTATTTGTATTTGTTGTTGTTGCCAGCTAAAAAGCGTGAAACTTTGATTGCCGAGCAAATAATCAGCGTAAATATTGCCGCGTCAATTACCGTTATAACTATTTGCATTAGCACACCAATTTGAGAGTTACCTATAAAAACACACACACAATTTATACACACACACACACATACATACACAAGCAAACCACAAATGCAGCTAAATAATTCATTAAACCGTTGGCGTGAGCAATTAACGGCATCTTATTTACTTTACGCAAACTCAATTTATCATTATTTAAATACAAATGTAATTAGCTCTATTTCTAGCAATTAATTCTATTCAATATTTTACACTAATTAACTGATACAAATGTTTAATTAAGCACCGTTATTCGGTGGAAAAGTTTTTGAAAACTTGAAATTCAATGCCGCAATGTATTTTACTATAATAATAACAACAACAACAATGTAAGAACATATTAAAAAATACAAAAAAATCTTCGCAACATCACCAAACAATACAACAACAACAACAAGAACACATTAAAAAAATTTCTACACGCTGCTGCTTCTTTGGTGGCGTCTCCACAGGGCCTCTCTTTACAAACTACTAAACAGTATTGCAATTGTGAAAAACCAAAAAACACAAACAACAAAAACAAATTAACACAAATTTGAACAAAATTAAAAAGTAAAATAACAAAAAACACATAGCAATTGATATTGTAATGCCGCAAATTGTGTGGAAACTAAATTTGTGCAAATAAATAAAATTGAAATAAAATCTTAACAGCATTAATTTAGTGAAAGTAAAGTAATAAAAGACAAAAACTACAACAACTATTGAGTTTTTACTTTTTAAAAAAGTGCGCGGTGAGTATTTTTGGAAAAAACATTGTGGGCAAAAAATAGTGAGATTTTATTCATAATTTTAAAATTCTTAACTTATTCTACTAATAAGTGTTCCTTGTTGAGAGCTAAGCCGATCGGAAGGAGTTCGGCGTGCACCACACCTCGATAATCAAAGAAAACTGTCAACATAACCTTGATTTTTGATATGTTTGACGTGGGTTTTTCGGCTTCGAATCAACTTTGCCACGATATTCGGCCAATTAATCGTCTGTTTCTTTGTCGTAAGCATATATCCAAGACTCATTGCTAGTAATAATACGTCTCAAGACATCCTGTTTGTTCGAAGGTACTATTGTTTGACAGACATTAAAGCGACGCTGTTTTTCGAAAAAATTTAGCGATTTTCGAACCAATCGTGCTTTCACTTTTTTAGGTCCAATTGGTCTTTCAAAATGATTTTCACTGATCCTTCCGATATTCCAACGATGCCAGTAAGTCCTCTAATCGTCGATTCTCAAGCACCAATTATTATCCTTTATTACTTTGAACCGATCGAAAACACTTATTCGTGACAAATAATTATGACCCAAGCCCTTTTCCAACATTCTGAACGTTTCGGCACTAGAAATTTGATTCCGCACACAAAACTTAATGGAACATAGAACCTTAGATCTATTGTCTTGATCGAGGGGCGGAACGATTATGTTCTCACAGTAGATTGCTGATGCGGGCTCTTCTTCCTCCATCGCACTGCTTTGGCCCTTTACAGGTGTCGAGAAGTGTTCCCTTTAAATTTTGAGTGTAATCTGGGTGTCTGTTATCAAGTTTCCATACCTGGCTTTACAAAAGCCGATGCGGGCCTTGCAACCATTCGTTTACAGGCTTAACTTCTTTTCGGCAGAACTCGTGCTAGCAATCATCTCAAGCTCTTGCCGAGTAGACTTTAGCACTTTGGATTGAAAGTGCGTCTAGTAAACTAGTAAGCGTGTCTTCCGTCTATCACAACTTGATCAGCAAGGTAACTTTTTGGAAGTTTAGATACTGAAACTTGATGTTACAAAATGTCACGCACCGCGGCCGAGTCAACCAGCCTCTCTCTAGTATCGGAGTAGTTGTCGGGAAGGCTCAATTTGCCAACGGTTGATCATAAGATGCCTTCTTTGCCCACCTTGGCGTTGACGTCGCTGAGTACCATCTTGATATCGTGACGGGAGTGTTTCCGTTGTTCCTCCAAACATTCGTAGAAATGCTCTTTTGTATCGTCGTTCCTTTCACTCATCGTGGTATCTCGTCCATCGCATTTCCTGGAGTACGATAATTCCGGCTTTGTATTTTTCGAGAGCATTCACCAGCTGAATGGTGGTATTTTCCGTATAGTGGATACAGACATTCTAGATCATATTCCATTGCTTGTTTTCTATGCCCAGCAGTCACCAAGTTATAACTTAGGAGCAAACAAAGATGAATTTCTTCTTGTTTTTTTTTTTGGCTTTCAAATTAAATTTTAGGATAAGAGAACACAGAATATGCTTAGATAGCAGAGTAAACATTAGTGCTATACTGGTCATCAGTACAGAGATGTTGCCATCTTTTTCCAAACCATGACGAACCCATGCTAGCCTAGGATCAACAAGATCGCGTCAAAACACCAGAGGTCACACACTTACTTGAGCCCTTTCAATTAATGAATAAATGTGTCCGCGTACAACTGGCTACCCCTTTGCACGCCCCGCCAACCCCGTTAGGGATTGAGGGATTGATAACCGTTAAAACAACCAGCAACAACAACGCCCCACCAACCCTGCTTACCTGACACCCATCTCCCTTTGGTCTGACCCAGTCGAAACAGCAAGTTTATTGAGCCTACCATTGGATGACGGCGATGACAATTTATGTAATCCTTAGCATCCTAAGTGGATTAGGTACACGTTACAACAACAACGTGAATCAATGTGCAAAACCTACCCTGATTAGACTACCTATTTGAGTTCCTTGGGATGGTAGAGGTCATTTGTTGCCCACTCGACTTGATTGTGGCGGCGCAGTGCGGGAACTAGGTGCAATTTGCTCAACCGTAGAGGCTAATGTCCCAGTTGTGCATCGGCAACATGTTACTACATAACATGTGGTTCACTCCCTATGAGTCTTAAGGCTTGAGCAGGTCCTAAGATTGCTCCATGTATTGCAATTATTACACCTAACCGATGTGAAGTTTGGATGGAGACTTTTGACGCAAACAGAACTGAAAAATTCTTCCAGGACCGAGTTAGGCTCAATTTCAGAACGGATCAGGCGGATGAAAAGCAAGCCTGCTGGTTGGTGTTGCTCCAATGACGCAAAACTTAACCTAAAACTTACCGACCCAAACAGGGTTAGATCGTTGAAATAACGGCAATTATTGTATATTGTCCCCTTACACATCGTTGCATCCAAATTGTATATCAGATATCTTATCCTATTTGTCTAAGTATAAAAAGGTAACGTGATACACTTATTAAAGTAAATGAAATCAGAGTCTTAGTGATTCCTGTAATAGAGAGAATTTAAATTTATTGTACCAGTATGGAACAGATTCTTACTGCAATATAGGACTTATAAAGCTCATTCTCTTAACATTTGATGCACTAATATGAAGCAGCCCTCTTTCCGGTTGAGGATAGAGATTATTCTTTTCGAATTCTTATGTTTATAGCACTTTCGTTCGCTAGTCTTTATGAGAATTATTTAAATATTAAATACAAAATTTTTGCTATTTAAAATTGGCTTTAATTTGCTACATTATGAAGCTCGAAATCACTACTAAAACTCCAAGCAATGCCCCAGCGCGTGGTGTTGCCTTGACAAAATTCCGTACTACACACATTTGTGATCAGTTTCTTAGACAAAATCTCCATAACGCGCGCAACACTGCTTTTGTGACCCAACATTGTTGTATAAATGCTGTAAAATAAAGTTATAAAAAAGAAAGGAGTTAGATAATATATTTTCCTTGGATAATATAAGCTAGATAGTAGAAGCATTAGGAACCTACTAAACGCGCTGTGGATAAAGCTCACTATCTTCAATTATGCGCTGGACAAACTGCACTTCTCCGCCTTCACAAGCCAGTTCCTCGTTATGACCCGTATGGCAATTGTGTGGTGGTGTACGTTTGTCCTCATTTCTTGTTTTGGCATTAAAAGGATTTGGTAACGAAGAATCGTAAAATGGCGGGTTGCAAAGGCAAAAATGAAAGTTAACATCTGGTTTGGCATTAAAGAAGTCTTTGAAAATTATTTGCTTATCAGTCTGCTTGAAAATGTCCACCAACTGTGTCAGTTTATTAGCTTCCACATTTCTCTGTGCAAATGTGAGATTGCCATCATTTGACTCGAGCGCATGCATGTGCCAGGCATTTTTACGCGCTGCCAAGAGCGAGTATATGCAGGAAGATCCACAGCCTATGTCTATGCCGCATATTACTTCTTCTGCAGGCAATTTAAGTAACGCGATCAGGTCTTCCAGCCAGAGTATGTAGTTCAAACGTAGCGGCAGTGTGGGCACAAGACTGCCAGGTGCAAATTCGACGTATAGCTGAAAGTACTCTTCCAATAGCATTTGTGTGAGCGCGCGCAATGTGGCTTCATTGCGATAATCTATGTACACCTTGCCATTGAGTTCCTGCATTGAAATTGGAAATTGTATTAGCAACAATAGCACTTGTGTCTTTAAATATTCTTACCAGCTTGCAAACTTTACGAAAGTCTTTGTATTTGATTGCTAATGCTGTATAATCTGGTGGCGTTCGGAAAATATTCCGCGGATGCATTAATCGTTTATTTTTCATTGTTTACGTTGTACTTGCGGCCTAAATTTTGTTTACAATTATATTTGTGCAATGTTTGCTTTCGCTGGAGACTACAGTAAAACAGCTGACGACAGTTAAGGGATGCCACTTCCTATGTTAATATAAGTTTGACAACTACATAACATTATATTTAACACAAGTTCTTAAAAAAAAAATTATTTATATCTAGAACTCAAAAAAAATTAACTGCAACTTTTTTATTGATCTAAAATTAATTTTATATAAATAAATTTTCTGCTATCTAAAAAAAAAAACACTTTAAAAATTTGTGCAATAATTGTACCGAAAACTATATTTAAAAAGTTGGCAACTTTGTTTTTTAAAAACGAACAAATCTATTTAGTTAGCTGTCAAAACAAATGCACGCTGACAGATTTCATTTGCATTAATTTTTTGACGAAATAAATATACATTTTTGAATTTTTAACATTTTTGTTAATTAAAAAGGCATAAACATGTCTGAAACCAGCACTAAGGATACAGTTCTAAAAACGGCGATGACCTATATCTGTGGCGGTAAGTTATGAATGGCAAATTTCATTGTAAACGACTTGAGGGACATGGTTTGATTTGGCTATTGGTGAATTCGCTAATTGAAATTGGCACCGGAAAAATGCATATGTATAATTAGTAAAAGCTTTTTTCGAAGTTAACAATATACTTAAGAGCATTTCATTTATTCGTTGGTCTACTAAGCACTTAAATATTAATGCTTAAAAAATAGACAGACGGTTTTGCATAACTACATTGAATTTTGGTTCAAATAGATAAATGCGATCAAACAGTCATTTCAGAAACATTTTTAAAGCCTATTAGAGGAATATTTTTACTGCTATAACTACAGCAGCGTATTTCATATCAAAGAAATTAAATAACTAATGCTGCTATTCTAAATTTTCTCTTTCATATTTTACACAGAGTGTCATCATGAGAACGAGATGCGTCCACGTGATCCTATACGTTGCCGTGAGTGCGGCTACCGCATCATGTACAAGAAACGTACCAAGCGCTGTAAGTGCATAGTTATATTTGTTATGAAATACATATGTAATTGTTTCACAACTTTTATTATATTTCTACTTTCAGTGGTCGTTTTCGATGCGCGCTAATATTCAACAGTTGTGCAGCCTATACAGTGGTTATTGAATTAAAGTTAGAATTTTAAGTGCATCGCTTATGTAGAAATAAAATATAGTATAGTTAAATAAGAATGATTTTTATTTTTATAACTTAGCCTGCATGTCTAGAGGGGGTTTAAAACATCTTTATGGAAGAAGAATGAACAATGCTTTGATAAGAAAGTCTATTATCTATCAGGCAATTAGCACTTTGCCATTTGATAAGGAAGAGACAAAATTTTTGTGGATATATATGTAGTAGTTTTTAATTTACGCCCAGAAAGAAACATCGGGGACTCTATAAAAAATATATATAGATGATCAGCGTGACGAGCTGCATCGATTTTGCCATGCTCGTCTAACTGTCTGCATATACGAGAATTAGTCTCTTAGTTTTTTAGATATCGAACTGAAATTTTGTTCGCAAGGATGAAGTAGTGTGTAGGGAGAAGCATTGACAACAACTCCTAGGCAGGCGCCATGCAAAGTTGCTAAGGTCTGGTTACAACCTTAAAAGGTTTAAATTTGTCATCAACCTCAAAATGGAAAAACTCATTACTTCTCGCCTTCTACACTGGCCATTGTATTATTAAGAAGCACTTATATATTGCCGGTTCTGCGACTTGGAGTCTGAAACAGCAGAACACCTTCTAATTTGCTGCACAGCAGTCTGTATGCGCAGAATAAAGGCCCCCGAATCCATGTTTTCAAATAGGGATCACAGCGCCTCAATAGTACCTAGACGTACATATATTATAATTTATCAATTTGGTGGGACTTGTAGAGACATTGTGATTTAGAAGAGGGCACAATAGACCACAGGTCGCGGTGCAATCCTCATTTACTTATCTAATCTAATCTAATGCATTCTACTGATACTTCCATTGTATAGTATTTATGCCACCCTCCCCTCTTGCAATAACAACTCTGCGTTTATTTTTATTTTAAACTAATTTTAAGATGTTTATTTTCAATATTCAGAAATATAAATTAAACTAAAAACACATTTGACATTTAATTATCATATCCAGCCAACAGTCCACACGGACTGCAGGGCTTTCATACATCTTTTTTTAAGTATATTTTTACTTATTTTTTAATCTTTAGTGGTTTTTGTGTGACTTTTAAACGCTGCTATTACCGTTACACATAATATAATATTTAAGTATAATTTTCACTTTCCATTAATGGCGGTGTCTTTACTACTGCTTTGTTGCTTTGTCTTTTTTGTTAAAATTTTCATTTTTCCTAAACTAAAATTTTGTTAATTTCAATTAATTTAGTTTTTAATTTTGTTTTCAGCGTTTAATTTAATTTCCTTTTTCCATTTTTATTAAATTTTTCTCAATCTAATTTATTTTTTTTTCAATTTATTTTTTTTTTCTCAATCTAATTTAATTTTTCTTCCATTTAATTTAATTTTTTTTAATTTTTTTCGATTTAATTTATTTTTCCTCAATCTAATTTAATTTTCATCGTTTTTTTTTTTGCTGCCAAACGTGCTTAATTAGCTTTTAGAAGTTTTCTAATATTTGTTTTATGTTTTTTGTATTTGCAAAAGGGTTTTTACAACATTTTAAACTACGTGTGTACACTAAACGGCTGTATGTCTGCTTTTTGTTGAAAAAACATTACAGATTTTTCTTAATATTTTTTGTTTTGTTTTGCTTAGCGTTTTCTGCTTAAAATTCATTACTTTTAAATTTTTCTCGCTTTTTTACTTATAACCACCATTACGATTTGATCTCTTACATGCTTTTATACTTTCAGTTTTAAATAAAGTTTCTTTTTTAGGTTAAGTTTTTTTTGTTATATTTTTATTAATTTTCAGTCCATTACATTCGCTTTCGCATTGTAAACATGCCAACTCGTGTTTACTAAGCGCGACATACATCAAGTATATAATTTTTACTTTTTCAATTTCTTTTTATTTCTTTATTTACTTCTTATTTGCTCATCTTCTTTATATTTCTTTATTTTCTCGCTTTCTTTTCATTTTTTCTTTCTCTTTTTTGTTACTAAAAATGTTTATGAGTTAAAATCACTAAATTTGAATTGTTGCATGCATGCCTGTACGTAGATTTTATTTTACTTTGTCTTTTAATAGCAACTAAAACATATTTTATGCAATGAAAGGCGACTTAAAGGTGACTTAAAGCATATAATTTAGATTGTAAACAAAATAGAACTAATTAATAATAAATTAGTGTTAATAAAAATAAGGCATTCGCATGAGTATAAACCAAATCAGCTTTGGAATTCACAATTTATTTACTTAAAATAGCTTAAGACTTTTATTTTTTTATTTTTATAGCTTTTCTATAATTTTTAAGTGTGCTTAGTTTCTTTTTTAACTGCATTTGTGGCAAGTTGGCGAAAGGACTTAGTTCCTTGGCATATTGTTGAGTATTTGGTATACAAAGTGTCATGTTTGCGTTAAACTTGTGTTGAGATTTCTCATTTTGCTTTTTTATTGTTATTTTGCTTTATGGTTTAAGACTACTTGCTACTTATGCTGCATCTTTGTGTGTTTGAGTGTGTATTCATATACTTTGCTTGGACAAATGGCAACTTAAATTCTTTATTTTCATTATTTTCTGCGCACACTTTGCTCAACTGTTTACGCTTTAGCTGTTTTTTGCAAAATAACAAATCAATATTTATGAAAATTAAACCCTAATGAGGTCAATACTTTTGCTAATGTAGCTAAAATATCTAAATTATTAATAATTGTTGTTTTTTTTTTGTTTCAATGAAGTTGGCAAATTAAAGCTTCGTTTAAACTTAACTACATATTAACTATACATAGAGGCAATAGCTGCAGTGTTGCATTTTATAAGCATTAGGTTGGCACCAAATGCTCCGCTACATGCAACTGCACTGTTGCATTAACAAATATATGATAATATAATTTAATTTAATTAAGTATGAAATGTTTGAATTTTCACATTTTTAATATTAATGTAATACATATGTATGTATGTATGTATGTATATGTGCTGCATAAGCAGTTTTTATTTTTTTCGTTAAGTTTTTAGAGAAAACATATTTCAGGTACATTACAACTTAAAAGTAAGTAACTTAGAAGCATACAGTTGACGACAAAATTAATAAAAAAAAATATGAGATTTGGAAAAAAAAATTCTTGAAAATTAAAAAAATATTTTTATTTGAAAATAAATGCTAAAAATTAAAAAACAATATATTTTTAATTAAAAAATAAAAATTATTAAATTAAAAAATTTTACAAAAAATTAAAATTTTGAAAAAAGTATTTAAAAAAATTAAAATAAAAAAATTAAAATTAACAAAAAATAAAAAAAATTAAAAGCTTGAAAAATTCATTACAAATTTTAAAAAATATATTGAAATTTTGATAATTAAATATTAAAAAGTAAAAAAATACACTAAAAATGTTAATAATAAAAAATTAAAAATTTGAAAAAATATTAAATATATGAAAAAACATTAAAAATTTGATAATTATGTATTGAAAACTTAAAAAAAATATTGAAAATTAAAAAAAATATAATGAAAATATTAAAAATTAGATTAAAACCTTTCAACCAAAGAATTTTTAAAATTAAAGAAATATTTAATAATATACATATATGTATATATTTAATATTGAAGCAAAATATTAAAAATTAAAAAAAAACTATAAAAAAAATTTAAAATAAATATTAAAAATGAGAACAAAATAATAAAAATTAGAAACAAAAGATTACAAAATATAAATTAAAAATAAAAAAATATTAAAAATTTTCAAAAAAAATTAAAAATTTTAAAGAGTATTAAAAATAAAAGAATAAAAAAACACAAGTTTGAAAAAATATTAAATAATTTGAAAAAAATATTAGAAATTTAAAAACAATATTAAAACTTAAAAAAAGTATTATAAATTTAAAATTAAAATTTTTAAATTTTAAATTATTTTTTAAATATATCTTTTTTGTCTTTCAATATTAAATTAAATTAAAATAAAAAAATTAGTTATAATAATAATTAGTTAACTTTAATAAATATTTATGAATAAAGTAGTGTTTTTATGTAAAAGAAAAATTGCCTTGCATTATAATATAAAAAAAGTCTCGAGTATTCGTTTTTATATATGTTTTGGGTCAGATTTAAATTTAAATTAAAAAACTCGCTTAAAAACTTAAAAGCTTTAAGGAAAGCATATTGTTATTTAAATATTATTAAGTTTTAAGTAAAAATTTACATTTTTTACAAAGCTTTAGTTGAAACTAAAACTCAAAAGAAAGTTTTAAAAACAAAAAAATATGGAATACTACTAATATATGTATATGTACATATATAGTATATATATAATATAGTAAGGAATTACAAAAAAAATGAAATACAAAAAATAAAATTAATAAATAAAAATATTAAAAAATATGGAAAAATAATATTATTAAAAACTAATAATAAAGATATTATTAAAAAAATTAAAATGTTATAAAAAATATTAAAAAATAAACTTCAAAAATAAAAATAAAACTCAAAAATAAAATTAAAATTAAAAAAAAATAAATAAAAATAAAAAAAAATAAAAAAAAAAAAAAAATAAAAATAAAAATAAAAAAAAAATAAAAATAAAAATAGTATTAAAAATAAAAATAAATATTTAAAAAAATAATTTAAACTAAAACTAAATATTCATCTTTTTTCACATCTTCTCATTTATTTTTTACAAAATCAAAAATTTTTTCAACTTAACGCTACAAAATATGAACGAAATAAACAGTAAATGCGTGTAAATTATAAAGAAATTATTTACATTTATTTTATAATTGTGTCTGCGATAACAGAAAGTAAAAAAAATCGAAATTACAAAATAATTAAATATTAGAAAATTCTCTTTTATTCTTTATATTTAAGGCCAACAGCTAAATTGAGGGTTGTCACTACCGTTAACAGCAAGGACGTGTCTAAATAATGAGAACCGCAGGAGTATTTACTAGTAGTAATGAATGAGAGAAGGAGAGAATGGGGACAATTGTACCCGGAACCGAAGTGCTCAGTTGGGGCTCGGAGTTTTCAGAGAGGCTGGAAAGGCTCAGGAGAGCACGTTGCTCTACAACAATACTTTGCAGATTTGTTTCGCCAACAAGTCACTACAAGCCTACCCCGGCGCCAGTTTTCTCTCTACAGCGCTGCCTAATAATAAATGCGGAATGTTTTATGAACAACAACAACAAACTACAACTAATATAATACAGAAACCGAACCGTAATACTAAAACCTAATCATATACATGTCTCTAGGTAAGCAATTAAGTATTCAAAAATGCGCAAACTTGGCTTATAATGATTACATCGTCAACAAAAAATGCTTGCAACGAATACCCGAGCGTTTTAGAAATCATACAAAATCATATACAATAATAATAATGAGGCGCACACTCAATATGCAGTTAACACCCACCAGCCGGATAGGTGGCTTAGCTGGTAATATCGGTTTACAACCATGCGCATGCGTATACTCGTCAAGCGCATGCCTGGCTGCTGCGCGCTCTACGTGCATTTCTTCGTTTTCTTTGCGTGTCTGCGTTGCTGCTTGCTGCCCGCCTGCTTTTGTGGCAGCTGCTTCGACTTGTCACACACTTGCTTCACACCCGGCCGTTGCTTTTGCATGGCAGCGGAGTGCGCGCGCCGACTGTGCACGATTAGGCTGCTGCGTTGCTTGAAGGCCTGCATGCAATGCTGGCAGCGTTGTTTCTTCGCGCGATGCTTCCAGTGTTTGTGCAATGTCAGCGAACCCTTTGTATGGTAGTTGAAGACGAGCATTGCCGCCGCGCGTCGCTTATCTTGCGCGCACAAGCGGCAACTCAGCTTGTGATCCACCATGCGATTCAAGTACTTGTCGCGCAGCATGGCGACTATCACTTCTGGTGGCGCGCGTATCTTCTTCGGTTGCGCTTGCTTGCGCGACGAACGTTTGTCGTTGGCGTTCTGCAACACTGACGGTTGTTGTTGCTTTTGTTGCGGTTGTGTGGGTGCTGCTTGTATAACGGAGACCTGCGCGGCTTGCGGCAACACCGTGTTTGTCGTCTGCGCGCTTAATGTGGGAGTTGTTGTGGCTGCGTGGTGCATGGTGGCCTCGTCGGCGTGCGTGGGTTTCTTGCTGAAGTCCAACGGCGCGGTGAGGTACTGCTGCTGCGAGGCGGCGTCAGCCAACAAGGGCAACAAGGTGGCTATTTGTGAAAGTGATTTGCGGCGCTTGTTGGGTGGCTGTGACGCCGGTGTTGATTGTGGCTGCGGCATGAGGGGTGCAATCGGCGCTAGTGTGACGGCGGGTGTGGCCAACAACGCCTGCTGCGTGGGGCTCTGACGTTGTTGGTTGGTATGTGAAGTAGTGCTGGCGGCATGACGCTGCTTCTGCGCGGTGGACACCTTCGGCGTTATGGTCAGCGTTATGTCCTCTTTATTGCGCAAATACTCGATGTACTCCTCGGTCTCGCTACGCATGCGCTTGCGTTGTGAGGAGGAGGTGGGCTTTTGCTGCAGCTGCTCCGCTGGCTGTTGGCTGTCGTGCGGCGTCTCCGTTGCTGTCGGCATGGCCGGATACATGAGCGGCGTTTCGGCGTAATACTTATTGATGATGTCCTTGACATAGTTTTGTATCTGCGTGCTGACCTTGTTCAAATTCTGATACTCCATGTTGCTGAGGAATGTGGCAGCCGCATTCTGTTTGTTGTTCTCCTTGTTGTCGCGATCCAAGTGTAGCAGATCGAGGCGATGTTCGCGTTGGTGATGCGCGGCATTCGTGGTACGTTGATTGAGCGTTCGTGTTGTTCTCGTATGTTGTTGTTGCTGGTAATTTATTGTATTGTTTACTTTGTTGTTGTTATTGTTATACGCGGGAGGCGATCTAATAAGCTGCTCTTGATTCTCTTGATCTTCATCATTGTCGTGCTGCGACTGATATTTGCGCTTGTTGCTGCTGCTGCTGCTGCTAGCCGCCGCTGCGGCTGCTGCCGCCATCATTTCGATTGCGCTCTCCGTTGTTTCTTGCAAATCGAAATTTTCGCTCAAGAATGCCGACATCGCCTTTCTCTGCTCACTATTACTGTAACTGCTACTGCTGCCATTTGTTGTTGCTGCTGCTGTTGAGCTAGACATGTACTGTTGTCTACCGCCACCAGCTTTCAACGGTGATGCGCCACTATCGCTCGACGATGCCGTCGACGAGGCGGACGATGGTGTATTCTCATCGTCGCCCGTCGAGTGTTGTCGCTGACGCTTATGTGTGTTGTTGCTGTTGCCGTTATGATGATGATATTTCATGCGTTGCTGTTGTTGCTGTAGCTGCAGTTGTTGCTGATAGTTGGCAAAGTTGCTGTTGTTGCTTAGGGAATGGAGTAGCGCCGCAGCCTCTTTGGTCGTCCATTGTGAGGGCAGTTTATTATTGAACAGGAGTTGATGATTGGCTGGAATTTTCAACTCTTGCACGCCTCCCGCCTTATGAAAATCCTGAGCGACTGAAGCGGTGTTGCGACTGATGGCGTCCATTTTCAGGAGACTGCAGGGAAGTAGTGAGAAAATAGAGAAATTAGTATCAGATATAGAAAATCAAGTTTCGTATATAAAAAAAATAAAAAAAATAAAAATAAAAATGGAATAAAAATTAATAAAAATTGAAATAAAATTAATAAGAAATGGGAAAATACTAAAAAGTAGATGAAGGAGGTTATAAAAGGAGTCAAACTAAATTAAAGTAAAACCCACAAAAATTAGTAAAATTTTTTTTTTAACTTGAAGGTAGATGTTAATATAAGAAAGTTAGAAAATAAAAATATTCGACTGAAACGAAACTATAATACGCTTCACAAATAAAATGTTGCCATAAAGTGCTTGAGTTAGTTTTAGTATGGCAGCCATATGCTATAGTGAACCGATCTCAACGATTTCTTCAGAGATTATAGCATTGCCTTAAGCAATAATCCATGCAAAATTTCATGAAGATATATTGACCAATAAAAAAGTTTTTCATACAAGGACTTGATTTTGGTCGGTTAGTTTGTATGGCAGCTATAAGCTATAGTGGACCGATCTGAACAATTTCTTCAGAGATTATGGCATTGCCTTGAGCAATAATCCATACCAAATTTCGTAGAGATATCTTGACAAATAAAAAAGTTTTTCATACAAAGACTTGATTTTGGTCGGTTAGTTTGTATGCCAGCCATATGCCATAGGGAACCGATCTGAACAATTTATTTGTGGATTGTAGCATTGCTTTGAGCAATTCTTCATGTCAAATTTCGTAGAGATATCTTGACAAATAAAAAAGTTTTTCATACAAGGACTTGCCTTTGATCGGTTAGTTTGTATGGCAGGCGAATTTCTATAAAGGAGTTTTATAAAAGTTGACCGATTTCAACGATTTCTTCGCAGATTGTAAAATTGCTTTGGATAATAATTCATGCCGAATTTCGTAAAGATATCACGTCAAATAAAAAAGTTTTTCCTACAAGGACATCATTTTGGTCGGATAGTTTTGATGATCAGAGTCCATTATAACAACAAAATTTTTATATTTTAACGTAATAATTAAACAAACTATTAAAATACATATTTATAACGGGTCATATGAAGTATGTAATAACAAAAAAATGTAAATCACCAAAAAAATTGTTTTTGAGGTTAACCAAAATCAATGGCAATTTAACGAAAGACTGGTAAGTGAACACAAACTTGACGAAGTCAAAACAAAACAACGAAAACAATAATGAAATCAAGCTTTGTTATATAGTTTTTTTGGTTCGTTTTACCGCGCATAGTCTTCGGGATCACTTCCGTCTGCCTCAAGATATTGAAATAGTCGTTCGGAGCCGCGTTTCTGTGCGGCCGCATTCGGTAAACCGCCCGTGAGTAGATCGTGTGGCGGTATTAGCGAACCATTGGCGCTCAAACGCCAACCCACCATCGATGTGGGATTTACAATGATCTCCTGTAGTGGACCGCCGGTAATATTACCGTTGCCATTGTCATTTGTTGTTGTCGTGGTGTATATCGTTACCGAACCACCGCCGCCGACGTTGCCGCCCTGATTGCTGGAAGTGGATGAGCTGCCGCCGCCGCCACCACCACTATGTGTTGTATGACTTTCGGTGCGGAAGGCGAAAAATATACAATAGTAAATGCAAAGGTGTGGATTTAAAGCAAAGAAGAAACTAACGCACAGTGTGTTAGGGCTAACAATTATTGGTTTGCTTTAACTAATTTCATTGAAGAAATTAGCTAAAATTTGTTTTTTTTCTTTTCTTTTTTTCCGTATTTTTTATTTTTTTTAAGCCAACTTTAGCTTCACACCCCTAATTTGTCTAACAGTTTTATCTAAAATTTGTCTTTCAGTTTTAACTAGTTATTTAACTAATTATTTAACCGTTTATTAACCTAACTTTCAGTTTTAACTAGTTATTTAACTAATTATTTAACCGCTTATTAACCTAACTTTCAGTTTTAACTAGTTATTTAACCGTTTATTTACCAGTATGCCAGATTCGAATTTGAGAATATATTTATGCTCGAATCACTTGCTATTAAAGGGTTGCCAATTGTACGCAATATATTCGAACTCGAATTCGAGTTCGACGTATTGCCGTTAATTAAGTGGTTAGTTGAATTTTGATTGCCGCGCGCCGGCCGCACGTCATTCGGACTGCGCGTGTGGAAAGCACAGAGAAGAAAGAAATTACAAATATTAGATTTTCGAAAATTAACTACGAAAGCTACTGCCTTCTTGGTTAGTGGCACTACACAGGGCTTAAAACTAGTTGTTAGTGGAGGTTAGTTGGTTTTTTGTCGCCGAGGCCGCTAAAATGCCTACAGCGCTAACTACAGAACAGTAATTTAGTTAGTCAACAGAGTAGTATTATCTTCGAAAAATAAATAAACGCATTTAATACTCACTGCACTTCGTTGATGTGCGCTTGGAACTCCTCCTGCGTGTCG
Organism: Bactrocera neohumeralis; assembly: GCF_024586455.1. Lineage (NCBI taxonomy): Eukaryota > Metazoa > Arthropoda > Insecta > Diptera > Tephritidae > Bactrocera > Bactrocera neohumeralis. The sequence continues at coordinate 72,831,485 of NC_065921.1, forward strand.
CCGAGGAAGGAGCACTTGTTGCAGGCGCGCTTGTTGTGCACTTTCAGCACATGCGTGGCCAGGCGTTCCGAGCGCGCCGCCTTGTAGTCGCACAACAAGCAGACAAACGGTTTTGTGTGCGTATTGAGATGGCGTTTCAAGCCCCACTTATCCGCGCCGGACCACGGACAGTAACAGCAGGTGAAGCGTTTCTCGCGCTTCGGCTTGAGATTGCCACTAGTAGCGCCGGTGTTGCAAACAATGCCACCATTGGCGGCGCCCACACCGACAGCAATGTCATCTTGCTTCTCCTGCTTGAGTTGTGGCAAGGGCGCGTCGGCCGCTGTGGCCACGGCCTCGATGGTCTCCGCAATGCTCATGCTCGACGATGTCGGCTGGCGTTGCGCTTCCAGGAATGCATTGTCCAGTTGTACGTTGGCGCCCTGGAATATGATGTTGGGTTTTTGCTCGGGTGAGCCACAACTGTTGAGCGTATTGTTTGTGTGTTGTTGTGTATTTACCGTAGTGATGGTGACATTGCCGCGTCCGCCGGCATGTTGATTGCCAACACCGGCGCCGCCGGTACTGTTGGACGTGCTGGCGGTTACGTGTCGTCGCGTCTTATTGATGTCATACTGCAATTCGCGATGCATGCGCAGGAAATGTTTCTTCACATGATCGGCCCGATTGAATTGCTTGAGGCAGGCGAAGCACTGGAAGGGCTTCTCCTCTTTGTGTATATTCTCGTGACGAGTGTAGAGATCTCGTCGATCGGTGGAGTAGGGACAGTGTGTGCAGGCGTAACGTTTCTGCACTTGTACACCGCCATTGTTGTTGGCATTATTGCCATTTTGGTGGTTGTTATGAGAGTTGTTATTGTTGCTGTGTGACTTTTTACGACTATTGCCACCACTCGAACTGCTGACGGCGCCGCTGTTGTTGTTCGTGGATGTAGGTGTTGCCTGCTGTTGGGTTTGGCCGGCATTCATGGTGTTGCCGGAGGTCGAGGGACTAGTGTAGATCACTTCGGTGGTGGAATCGTTGCGATTTTTTGATCTAAAACAAAACACAAAGTGAAAAATTTAATTAGTTTTGAGATTTTGAGAGGGTTAGTTTGTATGACAGCTATAAGCTTTAGTGGACCGATCTTAACAATTTCTTAGGATATGATACCGTTATTGTGGATAATAATGCATGCCGAATTTGGTGAAGAAATCTCGTCAAATAAAAAAGTTTTTCATACAATGACTTGATTTGAATCGCTGAGTTTGTATGACAGCTATATGCTATAGTGGTCCGATCTGTACAATTTCTTCGGAGCTGATACCGTTATTGTGGATAATAATGCATGCCGAATTTCGTGAAGAAATCTCGTCAAATAAAAAAGTTTTTCATACAATGACTTGATTTGAATCGTTCAGTTTGTATGACAGCTATATGCTATAGTGGTCCGATATGTACAATTTCTTCGAAACTGATACCGTTATTGCGGATAATAATGCATGCCGAATTTGGTGAAGAAATCTCGTCAAATAAAAAAGTTTTTCATACAATGACTTGATTTGGATCGTTCAATTTGTATGACAGCTATATGCTATAGTGGTCCGATCTGTACAATTTCTTCGGAGCAGATACCGTTATTGCGGATAATAATGCATGCCGAATTTGGTGAAGAAATCTCGTCAAATAAAAAAGTTTTTCATACAATGACTTGATTTGGATCGTTCAATTTGTATGACAGCTATATGCTATAGTAGGCCGATCTGATCGATTTCTTCGGAGCAGATACCGTTATTGTGGATAATAATGCATGCCGAATTTCGTGATGTTATCTCGTCATATAAAAATGTTTTCCATATAAGGACTTGATTTGGATCGTTCAGTTTGTATGACAGCTATATGCCACAGTGATACGATATCAGCGAGTCCGACAAATAAGCAGCCTCTTGAGGAGAAAAAGACGTGTGCGCAAATTCAGACCGATATCTCAAAAACCGACAGACGAAAATACGGTCTTGACTAAACGACTCAGCTCGCTTGGCTTCAAAACTGTCGCAACAAAATTATTTCAATCAAGCCCACATTTTTTAGTACATTTCGGTTTTAACTTCAACACAATTTCTTTTTTAAATATTTTTTTATTTCACTAAAAGCCTGCAACGCATGAGACGTCTCCGCTTCGACAATGCGTCGCATACATAATTCGAATTTTGTGCCGAAATTTAATCTTGGCAAATGGACGTGGAATAAAAGCTTGGAGCGCTTAGAGTTTGAGCCCATCAAAGATGCGGAATTGGAGAAACAAGATTATATCAGGACGTGCGGCTTCAAATTCAACAAAACGCTGAATCAATTGGAAGAATTAATATTCCTGCAGGAGTTCCAGCGCTCCGAACTCACACACGATGCGGATGTCATACTCGTGCAAGACATCAAAAATCTTGTGCTCTTTCTGGCGCCATCCGAGACCATCACAAAGGATTTCGTGCTCTTTCTGCACACCTTCACAGTGGATCGTTTTCTGCGCGCGCTCATCATTTACTTTGAGTACTACTTGAAGATGGTGGAGTTCGTGTTGATACGACGCGATGAGATTAGCGGCGAAAAGGCGCAAATACAAAGCGAGGACACCAATGAGATCAAGCGCATCTACTCGTCATATCTTACGCAGCATCGGCTGCTGTTGGCGCGCGAGTATAGCATCATTATAGCGGGCGACGGCGAAATGAAACCTTTCTACCACATTACGCCCATCGTCAATATATCGCAATCGATTAAGGATAAGCGCTTTCACGAAACCTTTTTGGCCTTCTCCACACAAATGGTGTGGATCGCTATGCATCGGCGCGCCTACGACTACATCGATTTGGAAATGTATCGACTGTTTCGCTCCGAACACTTCAAGCTCAAACGCTATGCGCACATCAACTTCACGGAGGCCGAGGCGAACATGCTGTACGGCAAGAATTACAAGCGCGTCAATTATCGCGCACAAAACTCACCGCTCATACAGGAGTTGGTCAATGTGTCCACCGAGAATTTGCCCATACTGTGGATTGGCGAACGCAAGTATCGCGGCACCGATTTGCGCATACACCAGCTGGAGCTCGAGTATATTGTGCCGGACAGTCAGTTGATTTTGATCGATGTGTGTCACGGCATACTCGGGCATCCGAAGAAAATCTATAATACGCTGTTGAACATCAATTGGGAAGAGGTGCGCTTCCAGAACTATTCGCAAATTTATGACCCCTACCAATTGGTGCGTCAGCCGGCGCTGAAGATACCGCGCATCGATGCTGAGAAAATACGCAAACATGCGCAGAAGTTCGACACCTACTATCACGTGCGCATGCAGTACGAGCGCGTAAGCAAAGCGGTGATCGATAAGTGGTGTCGCCGCGACGCCGTCATTGCGTATTTCACCACGGAGGGCATGATTACGAACATTGTAACGCGCTGCGAAAAGGAACTGGAAAGGGTTTCGTATGGTCCGAGTGTGGAGGAGATAACGAGCAAGTTTTTGGCACGCAAGAAACTATTGCGGAAACTATAGGAGATCAGCCATCTAACCTAACCTAACCTATAGAAGATTCAAAGGAGCGTCTAAAGAAAGGAACATCGGCTTGAAGGCAGTTGACAAGGCTTTGTATATTTTTTATTTTTTTTATTTCTCTCGATGCGAATCGTATTTAAAGCTCGTCATAATTTCGGTATGTAGTTAGTACAATAAAATTTGAGGTTAAGTATGTTGTTTTTTTATGAAATTAAAATTTAACGGTAATTGTCAACATAAGATTGACGAAAACACAGTTATAATTCAATAAAATATTTCTTAAATCAGAGTTGTGACTCTATGAACGCGACCCCGTACTGAAAATCGTCTTCGATTTACCGCTACTCTGCTCTTTGACTCTACTCTCACGTGAGAGTATCATCCTGACTTACATGACAGGCAACAACAAATGAATCCAGTTTAATTCTATAGAAGAGAGTATGTGTGTACCACGGTGAATAATTAACTCTTTTTGATTTATGCCGAGTAGTTTGTTCGATTCACCCCTCGCTTTAATGCATCGAAAAAGGCTAGAATCTCCATACAAATTTATACAATACTATTTCAGGCTTATAAAATACTAAATTCATAAACATTTGGTAAGAAATCCGAATTAAATTGTTTTCATATGCAAAACACTAGACCCACCCTAATGTTTAGCAATCTTTTGGCATGCACATATGTAGGTACTTCAATAACATCTATATAAAACTTAAAAACAAAAATATTTCCAATTTAAAAAATCCTCGTCCCACCCTAATGCAATTTTTTTCGTAAACACATAGGCACTTCGATAGCTTTATAAGCTTATATGTACGTATAAGACTTCAATAAAACGAATTGCACTTTAAACAAATTTTGATTTCATATGCAAAATAAATTGACGCACCCTAATGTATAACTATATGTTTCTATGTATGTACTTCAATATCTAAATATAATAATAACATCTAAAAAGACTTATAGACTGTAGAATCGCACTCTAAAACATTTTTTAAATACACGAAGAAAAGTGAGCCACCCTAATGATTAATTACTTTTTGCACACAAATATGTGCTTGCTTAATATTATTTTTATAAGGCTTAAATAAAAGAGGTTTCAGTAGGAAGAATATGGTTTTAATACATACTGAAAAACTGAACCACCCTAAAGAAAAATTATAATTTTCTTTACACGTACATACATACATATGCCTGGCTATCTATATAAGCGCATATATAGGACTTAAAGTAACAAGAAGTTCACGTTGAACAATTTTGTTTTCATATGCTGTGAAAATTGGCACACCCTAATGTGTAATTATATTTTATTATACACAAATAGCCGCCCCTATTTAAGCACATTTATATAAGACTTGCAATTACATGAATTTCACGTTGAAAAATTTAGTTTTCATACGCCGGGAAAAATCGGCACACCCTAACGTGCTATTATATTTTGCTATACACAAATGACCTCCGATATCTATTTAAGCACATTTATATAAGACTTATAAAAAGATAAGAAAAACTTTGTTTTCGTACGCGTTGAAAATCGACGCACCCTAATGTATAATTATTTTTCTTAAGCACATACATACATATGTACATTCATTATATATATATAGACACGACTATATAAGACTTAAAGAAACAAGATTAGAAATCTATAAAATTTTATTTTCAAAAGAGGCAAAAACTGACGCACCCTAATGCCTAATTACGCTTATGTACAGCCATATCTAATATAAGCACACACTCACTACACCACTTTTGTCTGCACTTACTTTGACTTTGATGTGCCAACTTGTTGCTGCATTTGTTGTTGTTGTTGCTGCTGCTGTTGTTGTTGTTGTTGTTGCTGTTGAGTGGCAGCCGTATAACTCTGCAATTTACCACCTGTTGCCGTCGGTGTCGACCACTGTACAATTTGTGCCTGCTGCTGCTGTTGCTGTTGTTGCTGCTGCTGCTGATCCGTACCACCGGTGCCAGCGGCGTTGGTGGTGGCAAAACCATTTTGCATTAGCGCCGCCAGGCCAAAAGCCGTATTCAAGTGGTCTTCCGATTTGAAATTACCGCCTGTCGTGGCGACGACCACAGAACCCTCGGCTTGTTGTTGGATTACAACATTTGCCGCGGCGGCAGCTGTTGCCACTGCATTAGCGGCATTGTTCTCATATTCGATGGTGGGCGCAGCGCTGCGATCGATCTGCTGAAGAAGGTGCAGCGCCAAAGGAAGCCAAAGCAAAGTGGTGAAGAAAAACAAATAAGAAAAAAGAGATAACATAAGTAAAAAGGCAATAGAGGAGTGTGTGTATGTATGTGTTGAGTGTGTGTGTGTGTGTTTTTTTGCGGCCGGCGCGCATGAGTCAACCGCAAGCGCTGCTGTGGCACTTACCAAATTCGTGAATGAGCGCTCGCCCTCGGGTGCTGTGGGCCCAGTGGTCGCCACCTGCGCAACCGGTGTGCCCAATGTATGTAAACCATTTCCGGTCTCTTCCCCATATAATTTACGTGTGATTTCTTTGAACATATCTTCATAAGCGGCCTCAACATTTGAGGACGGTATTAATGTTGCCATGGCTTATAGAATGCGCGCGTTGCAATGCTGCTACAACTACAAATACGGGCCGTCAGAAACTGCAGAAGAGAAAGAGAGAGAGAGAGAAAGAGAAATTGCGGTTAGCAGAGACTATAAAATATATGTGTGTGCGTTTGTATGTATGCAGGCAGTTTATAAATATGTCTACTATCGAAAGGGTTAGTTCAATAAAAAGTCAGTACAAAAAATATATTGAGCAGAGCAGCGAGTCTTCGACAAAAGAAACCGTTCGTCAAATAGCCACACATCCGTTGAGTTTCAATTTGTCTCACTCGTCTTTTTCGTGACGGTTGACGTTGTTTATTTGCGCCGCCTTTAAAAACGCCTGCCTTTTAAAAGTCACATCAGACGGCGGGCAAAGTATGAACCCCAGCTGCCCAGTTTTGTGGCTTGTCACTTAGCCTTGGCTTCACTCTACTTCATACCATAGGCTAGCATGTATGCCTTCGTGCGCCTGTATGCGTTCGAGCGCCTGTGTGTGTGCTGGCGTTGTGGCGTGCGGGCGGCGTGTAAAAGTTAAATTGCCAACGACAGCTGACTGACATTTCCAGGAATACCAACGCTGATACATGATGCGCTGCGTCAAGGCAACAAAAACCAACAATAACAAGACAGTTGAAAAATGAACATAAAAATGCAGTTGACGTTAAGTGAATGGCTGTGGTACAAAATATACACACACACACATGCATACAAATGCAGGTATGCGGACGGCTTGCTGTTGGGATGACATTAGCGTTGCTGCAGCGCAGATAAGACAGACACTCGCCATTAAGCAACAACAAGCAGCAGCGTATAATGGCATGAAGCTGGGCAGCCACAGCCGAACTGCTGAGTCATGTTTCGTAACAACGCCTGCAAGCCCCCTGCCACCCTTTGAATTTCCTATAAAACGAACTTGTTTGACGGACACCCACTGGCGGAGTAGGTGTTAAAGGAATTTATACAATAAAGTGCTGAGGCGGGCAGAAATTGCGTGAAATAAATTTACGTTTCATAATGAACAAATGGAAGCAGAATTGAGGCGAAATTGTTGACTGAAATCAATATTGACGAACGGCGCGAACATTTTGAAAGAGCTGTCATATTCTCATACGAACTTATATGGAGCTTAGAGGGCGTGTATTTATTGCTTCAAAGGTTTTTTTGTTTCAAGAAAATGTAAAAAGTCAATTGACGATTTCGATGTCGATGTGGATGCAATATATGTATAATATTACTGCAACAACAATTTATATGACTGTCTTACAAAAAATGTGCAAATATAATAACAAAATTTATGAAAAAGAGATATTGAAACATTGGCAGAGATATAATAAAATAATTAATAAAAAATATAAAAAAATATTAAAAATTAAAAAAATAATAAAATATAAATAATAATAGAAAAATAAAAATTAAAAAATATAAAAAAATCCTATATGATAACAATAAAATTCAAAATATAAAAATTAAAAATTAAAAAACAAATACCAATAAATTAAATTAAAATAAATAATATAGAAATAACACTAAAAATTTATTATTTTTTATATTTGAAAAATGATAAAATATTTGCAAAATTTATTTTTTGTTTTTGAAAATTAATAAAGTTATTGCAAAGATAAAATATATGTATATATAAAAATAATACTAAAACAGAAAAAACTATATTAAAATAACACTAAAATAAAAAAAAATATATATATAAAAAATTTAATTATAAAAAAATAAAAAATATACCAATAAATTAAATAAAAAAATTAAATTAAAACAAACAATATAAAAATAGTAATAAAAAACAATGAAAAAAATAACATACATATGTATGTATATTTTTATATTTTTGAAAAATAATAAAATTATTGCTAAAAATTAGTAATATTTAAAAATTAAAAAATAAAAACTATATATAAAATAACACTAAAATAAAAAATATAATGTATATAAAAATTTTTATTATTAAAAAATAAAAAATATGCCAATAAATTAAATTACAATAAACAATATAAAAAAATAATAAAAAGCAATGAAAAAAATATTTTTTTTTATATTTTGAAAAATATTAAAATTATTGCTTAAAATTAGTAATATTAAAGAATTAAGAAATAAAAATTATATATAAAAACTATATATACACTAAAATGGAAAAATAATATATAAAAATTGTATTAAAAAAAAATAAAAAATAAAATATTAACTTAAAAATTATAATAAAAAGGAATACAAATTTGAAGTTATTTTATATTTTTGAAAAAAAAAATATATAATAAAATTATTGCAAATAAATTTAAAAAAATTAAATAAAATTTATAATAATATAAACAAAACAACAAAAAAAAATTAAAAAAGATTTTAATAATTTATGTACAAAATATTTTATTAATTATGAAATATAAAACAATAAACCCCCAATAACACTAAAACAGAAAAAATAATATATAAAAAATTTAATTATAAAAATAAAAATTAACAAAACACCGATAAAGTAAATAAAAATAAATAAAATAATTAAATTAGGATAAACAATATAAAAATAGTAATAAAAAGTCATAAAAACAAAAAAATATTATTTTATATTTTTAAAAATATTACAATTATGGCATAAAAATTAGTAATATTAAAAAAAATTAAAATTAAATAATACTAAAACAGAAAAAATAATATACAAAAAATTTAATTATAAAAATAAAAAACTTTAAAACACCAGAAACTACATAAAAGTAAATACAAAAAAAGTATATATAATAATAAAAAAGCATAAAAATTATAAATTTTTTATTTTATATTTTTGAAAAACAAAAAATACAAAAAAAAATTTTATAATAAAATTATTGCAAATAAATTTAAAAAAAAATTAAAAACACCAATAAATTACATAAAAGTAAATATAAAAAAAGAAAATAAATATAATAATAAAAAACATAAATACTATAAATTTTTATTTTATAGTTTTGAAAAAAAAAATACAAAAAAAATGTATAATAAAATTATTGCAAGTAAATTTTAAAAAATTTAAAAAATACATATACAAAATAACAATAAAAAATATTTAAAAAAATATAAAATAATAAAAAAAATAAAAAAATATAAAATAACAAAATCAAATATAATATAACAATTATCAATAAATTAAATAAATAATATAAATAAACAAAAAATAAAATATAAAAAATGAGATAAAAAATTTCAATAATACATAAAAAAAATAATATATAACATTGTAAAATAAAATGCAAAAAAATGAATAAAAATATTAAAAAGAAAAACAAATAAAAATAAACAATAAACAATAAAAAATACAACCTTCACAACTAAAATGTTCGAAATTAAACAACAACTAATTTTGTATACAAAAATAATATTTTTAACACCTTAAATTTTTTTTTAATATAAATACAGAAAATAAGAGATAATTAATTAATGTTAAACATTGAAAATTTTAATTAAAAAATATATTTTACATATCATACCCTAAAAAGCAAAATAACATATGATCAAAGGAAAAAATAGAAAATCGCTGTCAGATATAATAACCAATATATAACCATTTTATAAGTGTATGATAACCAATATATAACCATTTTATAGGTGTATGATAACCAATATATAACCATTTTATAAGTGTATGATAACCAATATATAACCATTTTATAACCAAAACTTAAATTTTCTTTCAACATGAGTGGTTTCAATTATTTTCTTATCATCAAATAGAAACATTAAAGTCTCGCCTTCAGCTACTCGAAAAAATATCTCGTTTTGTGGGAAAGGTCTCGTACATTTTTTACGTAACCGTTTAAATGATATTATTATAACTTTTAGTAATATTTTAAAAACTTTTAAATTTTCTCTCTTTTTTAGTAAGCCTTGCAAATTTTTCTAAAACACTTTTTAGCGCCAGAGGTAAAAAGGAGCATCAACTTTCAGCATCATCAAGGCACAATATAAAGATAAGTCTAAGAAATCGGTAAACCTTCCAAATTGTATAATTAATTTTAACCAAAGAAAAGTGTACATATTTAATTTGAGTCCAGTTTCAAATCCACCAAAGCACAGTCCTAACGTAATTTCACAACAAAGCTTGATAAAAAAAACCTTCTTGAAAAAACTACAAAGTTTCAATCCACTCCTTTCTGCCACTAAATTGCACGCCATCCCATCCCAATCGACACCCAAATCAGCGCCGTTCGAAAATTCCTTCGCAGAATTCCACATAAAATTAAAGACACTTAACACACACACTCAAAGGAGTGCGGCGGGTCACAAACTTCGCTTGAATTTCGACAAGCAGGGCAGCAGAGTGCGTAGGTAGGCTGCATTATGGATGGATGGTTATGAGTGTACCCACTTTGCACGCCATAAACTCGGAAGACAAATTGTCAATGGGCTACGCGGCAGACACACACACACGCAGATTTCATATATAGTATGTAAGTAATGCCTGGGCGAAGCACGAGCAGCCGCCTTTCACGGCTTTTTTATTTTAATTGCTACGCAATATTGCCGTCCTCGTTCATATTGTGCGGCATTTCAGACGCCTTGCCTTGGTTACTTGCGCCGAGTGTCTTTGGCGCAGAGCTTTTTGAAGTGCGCCGCCAACGCCACCACTGCCGCGGCGGGCAGATGAGTCAGTAGAGCGGAGTTGGCAAATAAACACAACGAATGAGTGCATAAAACGGAATGGAAGCAAAGCAAAAGCGGCACAATGTCAACCCGAGAATTATTTTATCTTTACGAATGGGGTTTCTCACTCCGCAAAAGAGGTTGCTGAAAACAGGAGAAACCCATATTACACATTCGAACCGAAATCCACTGGCGGCAAGCAAAAAAGTTTTTTCCTGCGACCGCGTCGACTCGCTTATCGCCGAGTTCGTCATGGCCCTCCCACAACGGCGATAACCTTAAGCCAAAGTGGGTGGATATGCAGCCTCTGCGGCATGAAAAAATAAAGCACCAAGCCGCATGAGCGCAGCGCAACGGAAAAGCGCGCCAACTTGCAGTGCCACAAACGCAGCTACAGCAACAAGCAGCGCCATGGTGCAAACCATAAAAATAGCTGATTTGTTTGCAAAGTCATCAGCGACGCCAACGGACGCTTTGTTGCACTTGGTGGGCCGCAACTACTACTTCGCAGCGAACGCATTGCAGCCGACGCCACACACAGTCGGCCAGCCAAACTCACGAACTGTCACAGTTGCACTACAAATACAACAAACGCGGCGGCATATGGTCGGCGCTGTGATGTGTGGCAGTTGTGTCGCCCACTTTGGCGACATTGTCTTCATTTCGGTTACGGCGCGTATGTATGTATGTGCCACGGCGGCGAAACGTGTTCTCCCCCTCACATGAAGATTGCTTTTATTTTTATTTATTTTTTGTTGTTTGCTTATTTTGCAGTGTGTTCTTTTTGAAGTGTGTCCCCTTTTCGCATTGTCGCTTTGAATTTTGTTCACCCATATTCCGGTCTGCTGCCGCCGCCGCCGCCTAGTCAGCAGTTCACAGCACAACACCGTGTGGGGGCGTTTGGTGTTTTGGCTGCGCTAAAGCTGGGCGTCGCGCCCGTCTGCGCGTCTGACTGGCAGTCTATTTCACAATTTGTATGTTTGTTTTATTTATCGCCGTTTGTTGGGTGTTGTTGTTGTGGTGCCTTGTTTTCGAGTGGCGGCGTGGCGCGGCGCAAGCAAGCAAAAGTCAAGATCATTCATCTGTTGCTGCTTTGGCTGGTTGCTGTGAGTAGGCCATGGTGGGTGGATATTATTTTATCATACATCATGCTTGGCTGTCAGGCGCAAATATCACAGAAAATATCTGTACTTCCAGTTTCGAAGTATTTATTTGAATGGTATGGAAGTTGGATTTCATCAAAATGTTTTACGCGACAGAAATATGTTCGAAATATGCGGTGTCGCATTTCATAAATCTGTTGAGAATTACTGCAAATGGTGTTAAGTGACTGAAATTTTGACATAAAGAGGCTTGTAGTGCCATAGAACTCAAACTGCTAACTAAAAAGTTTTTAATAATTTATATTACGCAGATTTGAAACTATTTTGAGAAATAAATAAGTCGGTTGAGAATTACAGACTAAACGAGTGAAATTTTAAAATTAAAAACTTGCAGTTCCCATAGAAAACTAACTTCTAGCTCATCACATGATAATAATTTATATAAAGCAGATTTGAAACTATTTTGAGAAATGATAAGTCGGTTGAGAATTACAGACTAAACGAATGAAATTTTAAAATTAAAAGCTTGCAGTTCTCATAGAACCCTAACTTCTACCTCGTAAGGTTATACATAATCTAATATGATCTATATAAAGCAAAATGAAACTATAATTCCAGAACTCTCATGGTCTCAGTCGAAAGCTTCACAATTAGAAAGGGTTAACCGACAATGGTAAAATCACGGAAAGTTCCCAGAACCATAATCTATATTTACACTAGATTTTTTGACTCTAAATTCTTATATTAACATTTAAAGAATACCAGCTATCACAGCACTAGAATATCGCTTCTGAGATTCGTGTTTCCTGGTAAAACCAATCAGCATTTCCGGCACGATCGTGGCCTACTGAGCTGATAATTGTTTTAGTATACTGAGGACTTAAGTCAATTTTTGATTACTAGAGCTTTCAGTTCTTCTAAATCGCAGCTTTTGAAATAACTGTTAACGAGTAAAGCTCTCAGTTCTGAAATATTTAAGAAGAAAAGTCTATAAGTTCTCGAGATCTCAACCTTTCTGATACAAAAAATTAAGTTTTTTGCTCTAAAAATATTTGCAGAAGATTTGTATCTAGCGATTGCTAACGTAGAAATCTCAGAAAAACCCAGAAATGTGAATATACAGTCATGCTTGAATCAGTTCTGTAATTTCTGTAAGATCTCGAGATCTCCATCTTTCTCTCCAAAAAAATAAAGTTTTTTGCTCTAAAAATAATTTTGTAAGATTTGCATCTTATGATTGCTAACCTAGAAATCCCATAAAAACCCAGATATGTCAATATTCAATCATGCTTGAGTCAGTTCTGAAGCGAATTCTCAACTTTCCGCAAAAAAGCGAAAAACGGCTGACATTTGAGATGCCACCGCAAAACTCAAGAACACGCACGAAACTTACATCTCTCAAAGTGAAAAAGTCTATGAAACACAAAACGAAAAAAGCGAATGACAGGAAGATTGGCGCAACAGCTGCATGACAAGCCAATCACACGCGCGCAAATGGGGTGAGTGGGCCGAAAACGGGCGCGCAAAAACCGAAACAACAACACAAAGTGCGCGCAGAAGAGCAAATGAATAACAAGACAACCACAAAGCACTAGAAAGCAACGACAGCCACTGCGGAAATAATGGCAAGCCAGCGCTAAATTATAACAGCTGCGCCTGCTGATACCGCTGGCAATGCGTTCTGAGGTTACGGACGAACTCGACTACAAGAACGACGAACGGTTGAAGAAGACGTGCGTGTGCGCCAACCAGCAATAAACAACAATAAAGGGTAGCGCGTTTGGGTTGAGTGCTTGGCGTCGCAGCGACAATGAAGGAACCGCTGCAAATTGAAGGAGCTAAGAACCGGTTCTGTGTTTGGCGCGTCCATGATCGACATTTCTTAAGCTTTGACTTTTGACGTGCCAGTCCTTGTCTGCGCCAGCCAACAGCTGCTTGCGTAAAGCCAATCGGCGCACATAACTTGCATATATGTACATATATGTGTGGAAATAAGTTTGTATGGCGCAGTTGGGGCGCGCGCGTGTCTTTGGGGTGTCTTTGCAGCGGGCGCACACCCGCACCAATGGCTACCAGCGCTACATAAAGATTCTGAAATAGTAGTGACTTTGTTGCGCGCTTCGTTTTAGCGGTGCGCTATGAAACCGTCAAATTGTTGTCGTTGCTTGTTGTTGTTGTTGATTGTAATCAGCGCACCACCGCCGCTGTTGGCTATTTAATGTGCGTTGTTGCTTGCCGCGCTCGGTAAGTGTTGGTGGCTGATTGCTTTGGCGTTGATGTTTTCATCTTTGGCGACTAGTCAGTCACACAACCGAAAAGTACTAGTGACATTAAGATTGTGTGTGACGAAGGCAGACACACGCGTGTCGCAGACAACAGCTAGAAGCAGCATGGCGCGTTACAGCTCAATTCAACCCAACACGATCGTAGCTGGGAGTTATTAGTACAAACGTGTATGATGTGTGTGGTGTGTATATATGTATGTATTTATGGGTATAGCCAGCCACGCCAAGAAATTATGGTGTTTGTCGTGCCAAATCGTATGGCAGGCAGTGCGTCGTCATGGAGGGCGATCGACGACGATAAAGTGGGCGCAGGCGACCGTGCTAAAATGCTGTATAACGCAGCGTGAGTTGTTGTTGTTGCGGTGCGCGAAGTGCACAGTGGTAGAAAATTGAATTTTTGGTGCGAAAATTTTAAAATTGACTTGGAATAATATTTTTGTTGTACTTTTTTTCGAAAAAAAAATTTAAAATTTTAGTTAAAACTTTTGAATGTTCAAATTAAAATTAAATTTTAAATTTCAGAGCGGAGAGAATTTTATTCATTAAAATTACGGTATTTAATACTCCATAATTACGAATTTTTTTAAATAAAAATAAATATTTAAATTTAAAATATTTTTCAAATAATTTTTATTTTATTTTTTTTCTATTCTTTTATTATTTTTTTATCACTTTTTTTGTTTTATTTATAAAAATTTTTATATGTAAAAAACATAAACAAAAACGATTTGAAAAAATTATAAAACTATAAAACTTAATAAAACAAAAATAAATATATATAAACAATTTATCTTTTATTTTTAGTTATAAATTAATTTATCAAATAATTTTTATATTTATTTTTTTATTCTGGTTTAATTATTTGATATTGTTTTTTTTTTTAATTTAATTTTTTATTTAGTTATTTTTTTTATTTAAATATATTTTTAAGTTATTAACAAAAATTGAGATCTAAAAATGTTTAATTAAAAAAATTGTATTTAAGTTTTTCTATTTCAGCTAATTTTTTCAATTTTTTTCTAATTTTTTTTAGTCTTTTAATTTTTTTTTAAATTTTTTTTTAATGCATATATGTACATACATTTGTACATATGTATTTAAGTTATTCAATAATTAAGATTTAAAAAGTTAGCTTTTTTATTAAAAAAATATATATTTTGTTTATTTTACTTTATTTTTTATTTAAATTTTTTTTAGTTTTTTTATTTATTTTTCTTTTTTTTTATTTATTTTTTTATTAATTTTTTATTATTTCAATTAAATTTTTAATTTTAATTTTTTTTTATTTATAAAGAAATGTATTATAATAATATTTTTTTTAAACAATTATACTCTGATTAAAATTTATTTATTTTTAATAAAATTTAAATAATAAAGTTTACCGTTAAAGATATTTTTATTTTTTTCTTAAAACAATTAAAATTAACTAAATTTGTTTTTAATAATTTTAATAAGAAAAATCACAGTTAAATATATTTTTTTAATTTTGTTAAAACATATTTTTTCTTAAAAAAATAAAAATTAAAAATATTATTTTTTTAAATATATTGAATTTTTTTTTAATAATTTGTGATTTTTAATACAAAATTTGAAGTCAAATATTTTTTTTTTATTTTTTTTCAATTAATAATTTGTTTTTCTGTTTAGAAAATTAATGTCAAAAATATATTATTTAAATTTGTATTAAACTTAGTTTTTTTTTAATATTTTTTTATTATTTTTATTATAAAAAAAAAAAATATTTTTTATTTTATTCATCTTTACGCAACCACAGCACACTTTCGCCCCACTGTGCAAGCGCTGTCGTTTTCCGTCTTGTTTTCTTATTTATTTGAGTATTCGCATTGTTGTTGTTGCCTTTGTGCCGGGTGTTGGTGTTATTATTAAACGTTGGAAAAAAGCAAGCAATGACGGGTGGGTGCGTTAAAAACGGGTGGGCACTTAATAGCACCCAACTAAGTAAAGTAAATCAGCGGGCAAACAGCAAAAATAAACAGTACGACGGCGAGATTCGCAGCGAGACGGCGAGACGACGCGACAGGCAGTCAGCGAAAAGCAATGGCAAGCAAAAAGTAAAAATAACAGCAAAAAGAAGCGCACATGGCGCATTGAGTACACAAGCACACACACACACACACACAGACACATGGCACAATAACAACGCTGAGAAATATAACGATCGACAAGGCAGCAGCAGCAGCCGCATTGGCGAGGCGAGAATTTTTATGAAATTTCGCAAGCTCAGCAGCAAAGAAGCGGCACTCAAACACCGACCCATTTCAAAGTGCCCGGCGTTGTTGTTGTAGGTATGTTTGCATGGCTGCTTATCGGCCTGTTCGTTGGTGGCGCTGTGGGGTCATAAATGTGCAGTCGTCGTCGTCAAGCCAACGAGCAGACACAACGAAGTTACCCAACCCAAGTTACAAAAACTCAACCCAAAAGTCACAGCAACTTCAGCTGCCCGACGAACGACAACAACAGCAATACAGCGCACCACTGAAGCCAACATTTGTATGTGTGCGCGCTTGTGTGTGGTTGAAGGAGTAATTGCGCCGCGCCGCGACGATCGCTTTGGGTAATTTCATAAAGTCTTACAGGGTGGGTCGCGCCGCCTGGCAGTTACAACGGGTCTCTTAATTTCCAAAACAGTTGTTGTACTATGCAGTGTCATTGATTTGAGTCGCTGACGAACGCACGGACGGCCGGGCGAACGCATGGGCGCGTGTGTGCTGCTTTGCTGGTGTTGACTCTGGCGGTGAAAGGCCAAGTGGACGCACTGTTATCGCCTACAGCCGCCACACCACAGCGACACGAACGCGCGCACACACGCCCACTATTGCAGGCAACACACACACATTCTATGAAATGTAGTTTTTCGAAAAGCAACAACAACAGCGGCAACGCTTGGTCACAACACTTGCGCTGTGCTGGGAAGTTGAAACGCAATCAGCTCGCATCGTTGTTGGGTGGGTGGTTGCTGATCGTGAAATTGTTTCGCATGAGCGTGTCGCTTTGTATATATACATATGTATGTATGTGTGTGCATATGTGCGTGTATTGGCGCATTAATCTAGCGTAACGAGGCGACGGTGTGGGAGTTTCGAGTTTGGTCTGGGTGAGACAACTGACCATAATTGCCGGATGTATGAGAACATTATTTATTTGGTTGAATTTAAAGCGCTGTTTGTGGTGTTAATGCTTTGCTAATTGTATTAAATTGCCCCGAGTCCTTTGTGAGACCCATTTTATATATAGTAGAAGGCATACTAATCAAGTATGTTCAACCGTTTCTATAAGAAATGATTTTATTTGCTTTTAAACTCGAGTTTATAGGTTATTTTGGTGTTTAGCATTAAACACTAGTAAATGGAGTTTGCCTTACAAAAAGTTAGCTTTAAACTCATTGTTAATTTTTTGGGGTTAATAGTTTTAAATGGTCCGGATCCATTGAAAGTGGTTAAAATCACTTGAGACCCCAACAAAATGGAGTTTATCTTATAGAAAGGTTTCCTTTAACTCACCATATTTTTGATGATTTTTTACATGAATAAAATTATCCCGCTTTACTTTTGTGAAACCT
The DNA here is from genome assembly GCF_024586455.1 of Bactrocera neohumeralis. Classification (NCBI taxonomy): domain Eukaryota; kingdom Metazoa; phylum Arthropoda; class Insecta; order Diptera; family Tephritidae; genus Bactrocera; species Bactrocera neohumeralis. Next base: position 72,849,174 of record NC_065921.1, read on the forward strand.
ATGCCACAATTCGAGTTTAGAGTATTTTCCCACTTTAAGGAAAAAATATGAGAGGTTGAAAAAATCAAATACAAATCGGTTTTTCTCTAACGCGAAAACGAAAATATTCGACAGATTTTCATAAACACGATGTCTTAAACTCGAGTTTAACGAAAAAAAAGTATTTGTAAAACGAAATAATTTTCTCAATCGAAAAAATTAAAATTCGTGACAAATGTGCATAAACACGAAATTTTAAACTCGAGTTTAATGAAAACAATGTAATAACGAAAAGATTTTCTTAAAATAAAAACGAAAATATTTGACAAAAACGAAAATACGTGACAAATGTCGATAAACTCCAAATGTTAAACTCGAGTTTAACGAAAAAATATTTTGGAAAACGAAAAGATTTTCTCAAACACAAAAACGAAAATACTTGATAAATGTGCATAAACACATAACTTTAAACTCGAGTTTACTGAAAAAAAATTGTAATGACCAAAAGATTTTCTCAAGCACAAAAGCCGTAAATATTCGACAGATTTTCATAAACACGAAATCTTAAACTCGAGTTTAACGAAAAACTATTTTTAATAACGAAAAGATTTTCTCAAACGCAAGAAATTAAAATATTTGACAAAACGAATATACTTGACAAATGTTCATAAACACAAAAGCATAAACTCGAGTTTACTGAAAAAAAAAAATTTGATGACCAAAAGATTTTCTCAAACACAAAAACGAAAATACTTGACAAATTTTCATAAACACGAAATCTTAAACTCGAGTTTAACAAAAAAAATATTTTTAATAACAAAAGAAATTTTGTTTACGAAAAAATTAATATATTTGTTTATATGTTCATAAACACGATATCATAAACTCGAGTTTAACGAAAAAAAAAATTTTTTACCAACAGATTTTCTCAAACGCGAAATTACAATTAATTGTCTAAAACGAAAATACTTGTTCATAAACACGAAATTTTTAACTCGAGTTTAACGAAACACTCTTTGTAATAACGAAGAGTTAAAAAACAATTTGTAACTACTTTTTTTAGAGAAAAGACTTAAAACGAAAAAGTAAAAATTAAAAATTGTCAACTCGAGTGGTCTCAACTCAATTCTACCTTTTTTAGACGCTACAAAGTTCATCGGGTCAACTTTTTTGTTTGTAAAAAATACGAATTAATAAATTTCACATAAATAATATATAAGTTTCTTTTTCAAACATCAAAACAGATCAACTTGGCTTGCGTGTCAGTGTAGGTCTACAACTCAGATGACCAATCATGTAATCACACCTATTCTCAATGCGTCTTTCACAGCTAGAAATCGCCACTATATATGTACATATATATGTATATATATATGTATATATATTATCTATGAATATCTTTCAATACTTCGTTATGCCATTCAAACGCAGTGAATTAAAGCAAAAAGTCATTAAGTGCGTGGGCAGGTGGGTGGTTGCCATTTGACGTTTTGTGGTCAGCAACAATATGTGAATCGATAGCGACCAAATGAGCACCAGCGCACACAAACAACTAACCAACATGGCACTGATTCAGCGCCAATAAAAAAACATACATTTCATGCGTTCGCTGCAAACAAACACACATACACAACAGAAATATAACTGACTAGAGTGGGTCGGACATTGAGACGTTGCGCTAAGGTTGGGCCAACAGCAGCAGCAACACTACAGCCAACACGCCGTGTAAAAAGAAATATAATTAAGAAGAAAAAAATGTATAACAACTAAAGTCTAAAAGTCGCCTGAAAGTTGAAAACTTAATAGGCGACGACGCGCACAGCGAACTGTGTGGGTAGGTGGCGCTGGTGGTGGTGGTGGTGGCGGCGCGCTAACGAGGGAGATATGGGAGTGGAGCGGCGCAGCGCGTGCGACGCTATTAACGTTGACAAACGGTGCGTGTGTGGGCTGGTGGGTGAGTTTTGCCCGGTGAATTATGTGCGCGCACCCGATTGGCAACAAAACGCAGCAGCGTAGCGGCGGTGACAGAGACGCGAGGAAACACACAATGACATAAATATAAAGCTTTGCTGGCGCTTTTGTTTTCTTTTCAACGTAAGCCTACAGGTTTCTTCGCCCAGCGACCAAATAGAATAAGGTGACAACAACAAGCATGCGTGCTACTAAGCGCGCGCATAATGAGGTTGGTCAGCTTATTAGTCGCGGTGGGGATGCTGGCGTTAGTCAGTCTTTTCAGTGGCATATGACGATATTTTGCAAATAACAACAAAGCAGAGATTTGAAATTATTGAGAAAATGTAAAAAAGTAACACAGCGAAAACCAGCAGCGTGCTAAAGTAAAGCGGCCTTTGTGTTTGGTGCCTTGCCTTTCCCTGCCTTTCGAACCGGCTGTATTATATCTTTTATTGGCTGGCTATACATTGATTTCTTCTTTTTGTGCCGTTGCTCGGCTGCTGTCATTTTAGGTATTTTCGTTGGCACAAAACGACGACATGAGCACAAAAGCAACAAATACACATAGCGCGTTGCGCGCCGCGCTGATGACCACTGTCCACACACGCGTAGTACGCAAGCAACGTAAACGCGTACAGACGCGCTATGGGCGGCAGGTGGTATTTTGGTCAGCTGAAAAATTGATTCGCCAACCGCATCCGCCTGCCCGCCGACCTGTCCACTAACGCGTAGTTAAACGTAGTTAAAAGCAAAAACAAAAACAAAAATGTGAAAAAGAAGTGCTGAAGAAGCGCACACCTTTCGTGGCGTAGTGGTGAGCGCACCCGCGCGGGTTGTTGGGGTCGCGCCACAGCGTTGTGACTGCAGGCCAGCAAGGCGCGTCAAGGCAAGGTGCTGATGATGGCGCAGCTGTTTTAGCGTGCTGCTATTTAAGTAAATGCGCGCGCGCTTACCCCCCAAACGCTGGGCTCACCACCAACAAATGAACGTAAGCGTTGAGCATCATTAACATTAATTATCGTCAGCAGTAAAGTTTCGTCGCAGCGTCAGCAATGCCAACAATGTTTTGGCCGATTTTTGTCTCTTCTCCACTTGCGCTGATGCTGTTGCTGTTGTTGTTGTTGTTTATATTTTGGTAATGGGTGGGTTGGTGATTTTTTTGTACATTTAATTTACGTTGCCGACGACAGTGGTGATGCGCATGAGGCTTGCTGTGTAAGACGCTTAATGGTCGCGCTTTGCGTTTTTCACTCCGCGCCGCGCCGCACCCGTTTTTCATATGCCAGCAATATTTACTTTTGTATGTATGTATGTGCGTATGTGTGTACGCGGTTTGGCATAAAGACAAGCTAAAAATTGAAAAGTAGTTTAACCGCTTTGATTGGAACGCAAAGGCATTTCGTACGCCGGAATACGTTTATACACCAGCGTTTTGAAGGCAATCGTGATGAAGATGGCATGCTGCTGACCAAACCTACTCCATAGCTCTACACATGACTGACAGGCAGTTTGGTTGGCATGACAGTATGCCGTCACTGACGCGACGCGGCGATTGTGGCTGCTGGTGGGCGGAAAATTGATGATTCAAGGGCGCGCATGCGCACAACGCACACACACATAGCAAAAAAAACGTATTGTAGTTGCGCGGCAAGACAGCGCAATCTTTCTTATGTAAATTATAAAGCATTTAAAGGCATATATATGTATGCGCTGCTATGCTACATACAAAACATAAAGCGTAGAGCATATGCGTAGCAGCGGCAATTTTGAAACCGAAAGCGATTTCACCAGCGCAGCCAGCAAATGGCGCGACAATGAGGCGCAAACGTGCCAATGTGCAACGCGTAGCAGCAAATATTGAAAGCAAAGACAAAAAACGCGCAGACAGCAGGTGCAACCCCGAAAAGGCAGACAATTATTTCACAGTGCAGCAACAGCAGTGCAGCCTCAAGCAGTCAGCACTTGCCGGCATGCTGCACTTGCACGCACAACTCGCATTTACGCCTGTGTCATATGCGCTTGGTTTCTCTCTATGTATAATATGTATTTAGGCCACAGCACCTACCCCCGCTCCACAGCGCGCACCCAACGCGCTATTTGGCACATACATACTGCACGATTCTTGATCCTCGTTTCGTGTGTTTGCCATCCCCTTTTCTATGGAATTCATTTGATCCGCTTTGCTGCGCGTACGGCGACTCCTTAGCCGCACTTAAAGGCAAACAGCCGAACTCATCAAGGAGCGCTGCAGCGAAGGACAACGCTTTCTTCAGACGCGACACAAGGCTAGGTGGCTTTATGTAGGTGTAGTGGTGTTTGTGTGTGTCTGAATTTACTGTTGCTTGCAGCGCAACACATGTTCCTCAGTGATGTATAGATCGTCTTAATGATCTTCGTGTGTTTGCCGCATTTTTAGGGGTGACTTTACCCTGCTGTTTGTTGTTGCTTTTTTCGTTTTTGTATTTTCTTCTTTGTTTTGCCTCTTTTTGCTGTGTTTCTTCAACATCCTACTCAGCGCGCCTTGTGCGTATTGTTCTAGAGCCTGTCGTTTATACGATCCTCCCCATTTCTTCTTTAAAGCGTTCACCGTTTTTTTCTAAAGACGTTCACTTTGCTTTGCATTGTTGTTATTGGCACAATTCTTTATATATATTTTGGTGAAATTTTGCTATTTGCCCTGCTTAATGTAATTGCAAGCGTAACGGTTGTAATTCCCTAGACGTATACTTCCACAAAAATACTAATCCAAATCTGCTGTGCGTGGAAAATACAACTAATTAGTTGCATGAGGCCTACTTGTGCGTGAAGATTGCTTTTTAAATATTGATTAAAATGTTAGAAATATAAAAAAGTCTCTCCCACGCTTCTATCAGCTGTTTCTAAGCGTGCAAAAACCGTAAGACCCCACTCTTCAAGTATACCTCGTATAAAAAACATCGTTTTTGACTTAGGATATTGTTGAAAACCTTCGAGGTCAACACTAAAGAAATAGCTGAGTCAAAAATTTAGCTTCTATATAAACTAAAGATCGCTGAAAGATCGGATCTCTTTTCTATTTAGTCTTCTCACGCTTCTACTATCTTACTTTTTAACGTAGGACTTTCCGAGGCACGAAAATTGTTGCTCTGCAAGGTTTAAAATAGTCTAGTTCAACACTGAAGACTTATCTGAGCAAACAATGGAACATCTAAATAAACTAAAGATCACTTAAGGATCGCATCTTTATTCTTTTTTTCTCTTAAACGTTTTCGCGCTTCTGCTATCTTACTTTTGACGTAGCACTGTCCAAGCTACGAAAATGTTTGCTCCTTAAGGTTTAAAATAGTGCAGTTAAACCTTTAGGACTTCTCTGAGCAAGCAATACAACCTATATATATAAACTAAAGATCACTTAAAGATCGGATCTCTCACTGAAGTCCTCTCTTAGTAAACAATTTAGCCTCTATATAAACTTAAGATCACTTAAAGTTGGGATCTCTTTGCTCTCTTTGACGTTTTTGCGTTTCTGTTACCTTGCTAGCTGGGTTCTTTTAGGTTAACTCCCATTAATGTCAAAAATTATAGTGTTCCGTTTGTATTTTCAGGTGATATAAGTTCCTAACTTCAACTAATACGATTAGCATATTATTTTCATTAGCGATCTACAGACATAGACCATAAGATTCATTTGGTCATTAATTTTTAGTCTTATATTGTTTCAAGTCCACATTATTACTAACTTAACTGATTTTGCTGAATTTGTAGCCTCAACTAGAACAATTTTAAATACGCGATCCATTAGGACTAGAAAATTGAGTCAAAACTGGCTATTTTCTAAACTCCCCTTTGTGGTTTTACAAGTTATGCGGAGAAAGACTTGTATGGAATAAGTTCCGTCTATTAAAAAATTAAAAAAAGATAGGAAAGTCTTTTTACGACCAGTGACATTTCTTCAAGCAATTCAAACATAGTACAACCACTGCCCATTCTTCATCCAATATTTTTTAAAGATGCACCACATCTACTGAGATATCTTCAAGATTAACTAGTTCTCTGTTTGTATTTTCAGAGCATGTAACTGCATAACTTCAATCACCATGAATATCATATTATTTTCTATTAGCGATCTACATTAAGAAATGGGTCTTAAGGTTCATTTTGTGCATTAATTTTGAGTTTTATATGGTTTCAAGTCCACATTATCAACAGCTTAACTCAATTGCCTGAATTTGCTGCCTCAACTAGAACAGCATTAAATATGCGATCCAATAGGAACAAGAATTTGTGTGAAAACTGATTAATTTCTAAACTCACTTTTGTGGTTTTAACGAAGTTATTTGGAGAAAGACTTGTATGAAATAAGCGCCGAAGAATAAGAATGAAAAAAGGGTAGGAAATAGCTTTCAAGAATTATTTTTTTAATTAGTGTATGAAGAAGTGTATTAGCTTTTCGGAAACCTTATAGAAATAAGCGCCGATGCTTCAGACAATTTATTATTTTTAATTGTGCTCAACATAGATGGAGCGCTCTTCAAGATCAACTTGCATTGGATTTCGCGTTTTGTTCGACTACATTTCCAGAAAGTGATTATTGCCATTTCCGCAGCACTCCAGCCAGCTCAGATCTTATTTGACCTTCCTGCGCAACCCAAATTATAATTAAATGCACGCCAGCGGAGCGTCCGAGTTGAAGAATGCAATGTACACACAAGACCGTCTAGTCGAACCGTTTTTCAGAAGCAATTATCACCCAACGCGGTCTACGTTGAAATATGCCACAAACGCGCGCGCTGAATAAACACCCTGCGAACGTGAATTCTTTTCTTTTGCGCGCTGCGCACGAAAGGTGCAATCAACGGCATCTTTAGTGTGATGGAAAGAAAACAAATGCAGGCAGGTAACCTTGCAGGCCACGAAGGTGCCGGTGCCGGTGCCTTTGCGCCGCCGCACACAAGCCCAGCGTTACAAATAAATATTTATTATTTTCTTATAAATTGTTTTTGTTTTGGGTGAGGCTCGCTGGCAATCTGCGTATTTGTGCGGCTTTTGTCTCACACACGCACAAAAGGGACGCATCTGCCCAGCCGCATACAAACGGACGGGGCGAAAGCAGTGTGCAGCACCGGCCAACTGTGTAGTAGGTGGATTGGTTGATGTCTGTGTCACTATTTTTTTTCGTCCGACCTGAGAACCTTCAAGCGCGTCGCCGACGACGTCACTCATCCGGCAATAATGCGGCCACCACCAGCACCAACCACCACCACCTCGAGCAAAGCCAGGTTTTGCTTTGCATTCGACATTTAGCGCACAACAATGTTGTTGTTGTTTTTGTTGTGCTTTATTAACTATGCTTTTTTTGGGTTTATCAATTCGGAGAAACCACCTACCTAACTGAGCAACTATCGCGGGTATAAGCAACCAACCCAACGGCGCATACACCTACAAGCGCGCAACAACAACACAACACAGCAACGCCAACGCCACCACCGCGCCTCAGATTTTCTACATACACACGCACGCACACACAAGCGCGCGCTTCAAAAAGAAGACGGATATGAACAAAGAATGAATATGGAAAAAATTAATGCGTTGGGCTGTTGAAAATTGAGACCCACAAGCAAAAAAGAAAAATGAAACAAAAAAACAACACAAAAGGGGAACGCGCGTTTGGGGAGTATATGTGTAGCAGCAGTGGCGATACGACGAGGCGAGGTCGTTTGCTGACGCGCTTTGTTGTTATTAACTGGCGTTGGTGATGCGATGGTGGTGCCGATCATCAACACCAACTTGCCAAGTAACAGATTGCGGGCGGCCGAACGGCCAAAAGAAGTTCAGAAACGAAGAAAAAAAACGGCACGACAAAGGCAGGCCAAAAATATGATGACGGCGACGGCGACGTCGACTATGACAAACACAACAGCAGCGGCAGCAACAACAACAATACATTTGTATAGTGTGTTAAGCAGATGAAGAAGTATGGCTGGCAATTTACAAAAATCCCCGCATTAAGCGCAGCAGCAACAACAACGACGCGCAGATGATGACAACCCAACCCAACGCTTGGCAAGCCAAGGCAAACCGAAGCACCAATACCAGCGCAATACAACAGGGCACGTAGATACCAAGCCACCAAGCCACCAAAACTCAACCCAACCCACGTCAGCCGCATTGACAGTCAGTCACACAGGCGATCATTCGTCGGTGATGTGGGACGGAAGCAGACGCTGCGGGCGGCGACAAGCGCAAGAGACGCGCAAACGTGTTTCAGCGGCTGACAAAAAAAAACGCAGGCAGGAAAGATTGGGCTGGTGGTCGAACGGCACGGCGCTGTTGCGGGAGTTCGCATAGGGGCTTACTACTACTGCTTTTCGTTTACTTTTTAATGCAAACGTTGTTAATGGCACGGAAATTGTAGAAAGAGCGTCCAAATTGGGGTGGAAGATCCGCATTATAGGCGAGTTTTTGCGCCTTTGTTTCTTTCACCAGCACAACACACAAAAAGGGGTCCCTACGCATATGCGCCCAAAAGCGGATAATAACAACAGAGCAATGCTGCAAAAAGCAGCAGCAGCAACAGCAGGTAAAAAGGTGCAACGTCGCGACAGCTGCAGCGCTGGCAGGTAACTGGCAGGTAGCGCGTTAATTGTATTGCAGTGTAGTTGGGTTAGGAGAGAAAAGTAGAGTAGGGTCGAGTAGAGTAGAGCTGGGCAAGGCAGGGTAGGGTAGGAAGTAGGGTAGCGACAGGTCGGGTCGAGACAGTTGGAATGTTTACAGTTCGTGACGAGTGCGAGGTGAACTCGATAATAGCTGTGGCGGTGGTGGTGGTACCTTCCATAGTACCTTCTTACACACTTGCCACAATCGTTTGCAATGCAACAGGAAATTCCACATACACACACACACATACCACCGCGCCACAATGTACGAAAAATAACAATGATTTCGATTCATTTTTGACCATTTCGACTTCGATGAGATAGCAATTTCGGCCGGCGCGCATTCGCAACGCCACCAAATCCTTTCGAGTGGCGCGTTCAGCAATGAAAATAACCCTCGAAACATATACACTTATTTGCGTCTGCATACTTTGTTGCATGCAACAAGCAGTGTGCGCATAAGTGAGCGCGGGCAAGCGTAAACCCAAGCAGGTAGCTTGAAGCGCTTGGTACTATATCTAATTACGTACGCGTGTGTATGCATATGTGCCGACGCACCCCACCCCAAATATTCGTGCAACATGTGTTGTCGCTGTCGCTGTTGGCGGCGCAGTCTTGCAAATGGGCACGGGAAGTGCGTAGTAATTGAATTTCTTTGTTCGCCGGCTTTGTGCCACACAACGCCTCGCCAAACCGACACTGTTTGCCAGACAACGGAGGGGTCGTACGACCATAAATATATACATGTGTAAGTGTGTATGCTATTTTTATAGCGTACTGTATGTAAATATGTCTGCACAGGACATCCTGCGGCGACTTTCCCCTCCATTTGCCGCGTGAGAAAGCCCTCAGCGCTACTTGTGGTATGCGCACGAAGAGCCGCCTTGTAGTTGTGGGGTTTCTCTTCGCCTTCAGGATGCATGCAACAGTGTTGAAACATTAAACCCATTTAATATGTAATTATGGCGGTATCGAATAGCAACAGGTTCGCGCAATCGAGAATGGCGCTTAAAAAGTAATGTGAGTTGGGGTTTTTGAAGGGTTCGGGACGCATGAGATTGTGGTGAAAGTGGCGAGGAAAGTAGTATTGCGAAACTTAGAAGCGGAAATTGGCTTAAAAAATAGTAGCACCGCCGAGAAGAGCGCTTATCCCAGGCACAACTGTCTAGGATGATGGATTTGAGGTTAGTTTCAAACTTAGAAGCGAAGCGAACTTTTGAAGGGTTCGGTCCTCAACTATCTAGGATGATGTATTTGAGATTAGTTTCCATCATAGAAGCGAAACCAACTTTTGAAGGGTCCGGTTATTGCATCCTCAACTCTCTAGGAGGATGGATTTGAGGTTAGTTTCAAACTTAGAAGCGAACGAACTTTTGAAAGGTTCGGTACACATGCGTCTATTGCAGCCTCAACTCTCTAGGATGATAGATTTGAGGTTAGTTTCAAACTTACAAGCGAAGCCAACATTTAAATGGTTCGGGACGCATGAAATTCTGGCGAAACTGTCGAAGAAAGTAGGACTAAGAAACTTAAAAGTTAATATGTGGCGTCAAAAATTGGTTACATAGCCTAGAAGAGCGTCTAATGCAGTCTCAACTCGCAAGGACGGTGGATTTGACGATAGTTTAAAACTTAGTCGAGTCTTTTATGGAAAGTTTTAATGTATCAAACTTGAATTTTGTTCAGCCGGGCTTATAGTCTATGATTCGGAGTGAAGCTTTCCTTTACCTTCTTCCAACAACTTAAACGTGAAACCTTTGTCGTAATTAGACTGCAGAGATCAATCCCTACTTCCACTCCGTTTAAGCTGCAAGTGATTGAATCCCATCAGCAGTACTTTGGAGAGCCTTGACACATCTGCCGTAGAATAGTTAAGGTTTATGATGTACCAACCCTCCGCAAACCTTAAAAATCCCAATACTTTCAAGACACAAACACAATTAGATTCTGCTGAGAAATAGACAAAAACCCAAGGGCATACTCAACTAAAGCGGACTGGGACGAAGTGCACGAAAGACACAAAAAGAGCAAGCCAAAAAATGAAAGCGCACCAAAATGCCAATACACAACACGAACGACTCAGCGACGCACACAAGGAACCGAATGTCGAACAAAAAAAAATTGGAAATTTTTCAAAACATACGCGCATTTGTACGTTTATAAGTGATGTGTAGGCATGTCGCCGGGACTGGGTTGGTTTTTTTGACAAGCAGGCAGGCCGACAGCGAGAGCCAGCGCCAGAGACAAGGCACGCAAGCAGACGAACCAGCAAGCATTTCTGGGGTGGAAATGCGAAAGTAAAAAAACCAAAAAAGCAACAAACAAAACAACGATCGCAGTTTGGTAAACTGACGCACGGAAGCCGACGTCGCTTAGGCAGCTAGTAACGGCGAAAGTCAACGTCAATGCGAGCGTCAGCGTTGCTGTTGGGTTAGACGACAGTTGGCTAGTTGGTTGTGGTGGTGGTGCCATACATTTCGCTTGGCAAATTAAGAAGGGCCTAGAAGCAGGGACAAATGGAAAAGCAAACATAGCCGGCATGTGAATGAAAAGTTGTGGGTATTATAGTAATGTGAGACGTGGTTGAGCGGCAATATGGGTGGTAACTGACAGTTGGGTCTAACGTTTACGAAGTATGACAGCTGGGCTTGTATGGCTACTGATGGGTAAACGGACAGATCAAATAGGAATATCGACTAGCTTATGCTAAGAATGCCAACGGTATTACGCATACATAGCTATAGGTGCATTAGTAAGCAGACGAAAGAAGAAGAAAGTTGGCGAAACCTGGCAGGAGCGAGTTATTGATGTCATAACGGTTGGTCAGCAAGGAGAAACAATTTAAAAATGTAACGGGATTCAACCCACATGAATAGATATGTATACATATGGAGTAAATATGTGAAAGCCTACCAGCGGGTGGGAAGCATCCTTCTATGAACGCGACAGACGGTGGCGCAACATGTTGATTAGTCCACTTGAGTTGAAAAGCAGCGGAGAGAGAGAGATTGTGTCACAGTTGTCGAGCAGTTACTTTCAAAAAACTTCCAATTCTACGCTGTATTGGCATTTTTGCCTAGGGTTGTCGTAGGGTGTAAGTAATAAACCCAATCGAAGAAACTGCATTGCATTTCTGCACAAGCCTGGGCAGCGCAACCCTCTCTTACGGCGTTAGCTAAAAAAGAGGGCACACACGCTACGCTGTCTTTGTGTAGACTTTACACAGCAGCGTTGCGATTTTATGACCAAACCAACTCAACTATTCGTTGTAATGCCGTTGGGGAGGATTGGCAGTGACTTGGCTGAGTGCGTGTGTGCGCGCTCGTATGTGGGTTGCAGCTGCACCACGTACACTAAACTAAACTACAACAAAACAAATCACACACATACACAAACACACAGTAAAGTGTGTAGAATATGCCTTGTGGCGAAGGTAGAGTGAGGCAGAAGCAACAAGCAATTTCCGCCAAAGCGTTGGCGTTGGAGTAGTAATAGCGCATAAGAGGGAGAATATACGAGCCGAAGAGGAGATGGAAAATATGCGCATTGCACGCAACCGGGCATAACTCTTGACTACACACACACACCAATGTATATACAACAGCAAATATGTATGTACGTAGTTTTGTTTGACTGTGCGGTGGTTGAGTTTGGGTTGACTGCTGCGCCGTACGAAATGGGCAAACTGCCGACAGGTAGAAAATCGAGCAGCGTAGCAATTAACGAAACGTTAGTGAGGTGTTAAATATAAAATTTCGTATTTCTAAGAAGCTAATGCGGTGAAAATTTCATCGGCAGTTGAAATTGCTGAAATTGTGTGTGCGAGGCTGCGGCGGAGTACCTGTGTAGTGAGTGGCCTTGAAATGCCAGCGCTAGGAACTAGGACAGGATATTAACAGCTGAGTTGATGACTGAGTTAAATAACACTATTTGTGTAAATGTGCGCAAAATTGCAGTGACAACTCGGTTGCACTACAGTAAAACCTGCTTGTAGATGACACGAGTTCCTCTTTAGAACTAATTTTTTTTGTAAACGCGATCTAGTCTCGCAATTTCTGAGTTATCGTTTTTTTGAGCATTCATCGTTCTGAAATTTGCACACATTAATTTCTTCAAAATCAAAGGAAAACTTTTTTATTTGCTATCCTAATTTGATGGATTATTGTCCGATATCGGTCCACTATTTTAGCATATGGCTGTCATACAAACTGAACGTTCAAAATCAGGTTCTTGTATGGAAAACTTTTTTATTTGACGAGATATCCTCACGAAATTTGGCATGGATTATTGTCCAAAGTAAGACTATATTCTACGAAGAAATTGTTTTGATTGGATCATTTTAGCATATAGCTGTCATACAAACTGAACGATCAAAATCAGGCACTCTTGTATGGAAAACTTTTTTATTTGACGAGGTTTCCTCACGAAATTTGGCATGGATTATTGTTCAAAGCAAGGCAACAATCTCCGAAGAAATTGTTCAGATCGGTTCACTATAGCATATATGTATCTGCCATACAAACTGAACGCTCAAAATAAAGATAAACAACTTTTTATTTCTTATAAAGAGCTTTTTAGACACTTTTATGCAAAAAGCAATGCACGTGGGAAAGCTATTTATGTAGCTTCGGTTCCGCCGAAGTTAAGCTTTTCCCTTTTTTAAAATTATTTCACTAAAGCAAAAGTTGTAATACTTGGCGAAATTTAGCTAGAAAAAGTCTAAAATACTTCATGTCTTTTAGAAACGTATGTAGTCCAAGCTTAAAAGTTCCGACAGGTAGCTTTTGAGCATTTCACAATTTTACTCTAGGAAATTTTTTTAACTACATGTTGAAATAACTTTTTTAAATTGAAAAAATGTATAAAAAAATTTAAAATTTTGACTTTTTGACTTTGAAATAATTAATTTTATTCAAAAATCGTTTAAAAATACTAAAATATTGACTTTATTAGCTTTGAAATATCTAACTTACTATTGCGAAAGCTGGATTATCCAAATCAAACTTGAAAATACTTAAAAAGAGCAGAAGAGATAGAAAGACCTTACTGCATAAAACTTTCTTCGTGCGACCCTGTTGTATATTATAGAGAAGGCACTTGCGGATCGTATTATTACAGCTTAAAATCACTTATTACATACATTTTCTTTTGTTCAGCTTTATACAAAACTTTAAAATCCTTTAGAAAATAAGTATATATAGTCTGCTTTGGCTGACCTTCGAAATTTTATAAAAATTTAAACTTTGCAAAGCTTTTGCATGTCACTTTTTACTAGTGAATTAATTTTTTGCACATTTCTCTGTAATTCTTGAAAATATCGGAGCTAAAAAATATTAACAACCCTTCAACGAAGTATTTTTTGAATATTTTCTATATATGCTCATATTTTTTTTATAAAAAAAATAATTTATTTCTAAAATATATATAATTCGACATAAATAAAAGGCAATTATTTATAATTCAAAAACAAAACATAACTTTTTTCAAGTTAAAAGTAAATAAAAAAAATTAAACAAAAAATTAAAAAAAAAAATCAAAATTAAAACATACCTTCTTTCAAAAAACGTCAAAAAATCCTTTAACCGCTTATAAACGCCAAAACTGCGACATTTTACTGCAGGCAAGCACTTAAGGGGGTGACAGCACTAACAAACTATTAAACCACCGTTATGTTATTTTTGTTTATCTGCTGTCAAACTAATGTATTTTCGCAAAAATAAATTCAAAAATTCACTTTTCAATTCAGAAATCGAAACTTCAACAATTGTTTTCATTAACAACACACACACGCACACAATGTTAGTTAAACTTCCTCTTCACACTTTTTGTTGTTTAGTGTTAGAATTCTACACTTTATAAATTTCTATAAAAAATTTTAATTTTTGTTTTGCTTCCCACTTGGCAATTGTATATTGAAACACTATAATAATAACAATTAAAGTTATAGTAGACAGTGGAGCGACGCACTTGAAGCACATGCGAATTATTTTTGCCGCTTCACAAAAACACAACAACCGTTCACTTCAATAAATTCCGACAAACTGTGCAGGCGGTAGCGTGAGGCTGAGCGCCTACCCCAGCGCGCAGTTGGCGTTGAAAATTGAAAACGAAAAACTCGCACAAAACAGAAAGCAGAAAATGACAACGGGCTGCGCCGAGACGCCGTCGAGTGTCAACACAAGCATTCACACACACACACGCATACACATGGTATGTTGTACTCGTACTCGCAGGCAGTCAGTCACACAGCCAGCGGAGGCAGCGGCTTTAAGAACCATTGTGCGCCAACGCCGCCACCACCACACCAGCCGGCCCAGCAGGCTAACGCATTGCCGTCGCCAGCCACCTTACGCCGAATGATCGCACAAAGCGGAATCGGAAGAAAAACAACAAAATTGCAAGCGTGTACAACAAAGGGTACGTTGTGAGGTGCGGCGCGACGCGGCTGGGTTGTGCGCTGCGACGTGAACTGCGGGCTTTGTGTACAGCTACCTCCTACTTACCTACCTAATTTTTTTATGTTAACCGACTACAACAAAAATATGTATGAAGAACATTGGCGGCTTCAACTTCAACCCACCCGCCTAAAGCGCAAAATACTAAAAAAAAAAAGCATAGAAGAAGCAATCAATGTCTGATGTCGCACAGTGGTGCGAACGGCGAAAACTTGTAATGAATATCGAATTCAAAGTAATCACCAACAGTTGTAATACACTTATGGCAACGATTTTTCCAGTACTCGAAACACTTTTCATAAGCACTTTTTGGGATGACCTTCAGCTCCTTCAGAGAATTTTGTTTATTCCGTTGATCGACTGAAAACCGGTTCCACGGAGCGGCAATTTTAGTTTGAGGAGCACGAAAAAATCACACGGAGCAAAATCTAGTGGCTTTAAGTCCGTGGCTCGATAGGATAGTGCATTATCATCGTGTAAAATCCATGAATTGCTCTTCCACAATTCCGGACCGTTTTCAACGGATGTTCTCACACAAACGCCTCAATACGGCCAAATAGAACTACTTATCGATCAATAATGATTCATCCGGAACAAATTCATGATGAAAAAATGATAAAAGATCTCTAGAAAATGTTTTTATTCCAGCATTAGACAGAATTTTCGAAAATGGCCGTTGCTACTTTCGTGAAATTATAGTTATAGTTAACTCACTTTTCAAAGGATTCGATGCAGGTAGTTTCCGAAAGTTTGACATAAAAATTAATATCCAAAAAGATGTGGCACTTGATAGATAAGTCAGTATGTAGAAGGAATTAATGTTTATTTGGGAACGCTGGAAGGAAAGCTTTCAGCAACAACACGAAGTTTTAAAAAAGTTGAATTTTATCCATAATGTTGGTGGTTTTTTCGATAGCGGATCATTTGTCTCCGAGCTGACTAAGCTGAGCGGATACACTTTAGAAGCCTGTAACTCAAAAAATGTTCTAAATATTCATTCAAAATATTAATATGATTGTTTTTTTTTTTGGATGCAAATAGTATGGTTTTGGGAGGAAATGTAGAAAAATTGGCGAAATTGCCGTAAAACTGTCATTGAAAATGTTCGCTTCAAGTTGTGACAGGTCGAAACTATTATGGATAATGAATTCCAGAGCGTCATATGATTGATTTTTTATTGTCTTACTTAATCTTTTAACATCACTAGAATATTGTCTTAAAAGCTCAATTTGATTCGAGCAAGACTTTTGTATATACAGGCTCGAAAATGGCGAGCTCGAGGTCAGTCACTTAAACGCGTTTTGCTCGAAACGGTGTTTTCAAAGTCAGTTTTCAAGTTTTCTCGCGAACTACTTAACTCATCTTAATAAAATTTACACAGGTCTCAGAGATATAATTTAAAAGGTCTTGAACACTGCGTTTCTTAATCACAAATATTAAAAAAAACGCCCAGAAATGTTCACGAAAATTAATATTTTTGCCAAAAATAGAATTTTCACTCCTTTCCTTCATCCAGTAACCAATTTATGGCCTAAATTAAAACACATAATTATTTTTATTTTTTAAATCAAACTTTACTCTTAATGATCTTGTAAGAAGCTCTGCTGTTGACGCGTTGCCAGCTATTTTGAAGGGATTGACGGATATGACGTCCTAATGGCCGAGTTTTGAATATTTTGCTTTGAAAATTTCACAAAATTTTGTACGTATTACGTTCACGTATCTTTGGTATAATGAACTGTTTGAATCAAATATTTGATTTTCTTATAGGAAAAAAAATTTTGAAAATGGATCACTTTTTTGCCCGAAGAAACCCAAGTAACCCTTTAAGGGGTTATATACAATTAGAATTTTCAAAACATCGATTTTTTAAATTTTATATTCTTAATGTACATACTCGTACATATATTTAAGAATACAATATTCGGAATACATACAAGAATATTTTGGAAATTATACGCAAATCTGTAAAGGCGTTTAAGAATGCTTGAATGTACAAAGCCAAACTTTAAGGCGGTGACCAACATTACTCGAAAACGGCTAAACCGATTAGTCTCAAATTTTAACTCGAACTTCTTATATATATTTTTTAGTAATTAAACGAATATTTTTTCTAACCGATAAATATTTTTTTATAGACAAATTAAGGCCGATAATTTGGTCAAAAATCTATTTTTTTTAGAAACCGCCATTTTGTCAAAAATTTTTATTTTGCTTATTCCTTCGATTTGCTTTACTAGATTTAACATTAGTTTTACGAAATCTGCTTGGTGTTTTAATTTTAGGGGATCCAGTTTAGAGAGCTAGTGGTTTTTTTGAGAGGCGC
Source organism: Bactrocera neohumeralis (assembly GCF_024586455.1). Lineage (NCBI taxonomy): Eukaryota > Metazoa > Arthropoda > Insecta > Diptera > Tephritidae > Bactrocera > Bactrocera neohumeralis. The sequence continues at coordinate 72,866,522 of NC_065921.1, forward strand.
TCTAGGAAATCAGCTGTCGTTCTTAATTATAGCAATAATCAATATAATTTGTCCTCAATTCGCATCCTATAACATATTAAATGAAATACGCCACAATTTAACACTGCAGGCACCACGGTGCGCTGTCATTATCAACAGTATCGGCGCCGGTACCAGCTGCTGAGTGGGTGAGCAGCGAAAAAGAGTGGCTTGTGAACATGTGCGCGCAGGTCAGAGTGAGAGGGGACAATAACAACAGCAACAGCGAAAAATTTAAACAACGTTATGCACATACACACACACATATTTGTGTGTATATCGGCATGCACATGTGGTCGAGTAGGGTGGGTTAACTGCATGGTCAACTGGCTGGCTGGTCGACTCTTGACTGCTTCAATAGTGCTGACTGCTGGTATGCCGGTGTATATACATATGTACATATGTATGTATGTATGTACGGATTTTTGCCCCTTCAACACTATTGCTTGCTGTTATTGTTATTTGTCGTCCATGGCATGTCTCATCACAGCAAAAGCAACGCTGCCGCCAGCCAAGTCGATCGGCAATCGGGCACAAAATCACCGTGCACAGCGCACCGGTGCGGGGTAGCGGTGCGGTACAGGTCAATTTCGTATACCAAAACACGCCTGCTCAGGTTTTATGTGGGTTGCTTGCTTCTTTGTTGTTGTCTATTTTTTCCCAATTTTGCCGAAAGGCCATACACACATACATAACTGATGATCATGGATTTCGCTTCGCTTTTCATTTTCGCTGCCATTGAGTTGGGTTTTAGCGCTTCAGATATTTGAGTACGCACATACATTTCTATGTACAAACATATGTATGCACATGTAAACATACATACATATGTATATAGGCATTTAGTTCAGTCGTTCAGCGTCGGTGGTGGTTGTTCGCTCCATAATGAGCCTACGAATATTCATAGACGGCATAGTAGGTGATAAGTGAGATCGCGATTGGGCTTAGAACTTTGTATTATACAGCTACCAACGCTGCCGGCATCGTAAGGTGCAGCGAAGCGCAACGACGAGCTGAGATTCGTATAGGGGGTTCTACTAGCTCGGCAAGTCGTGACTCATAGCATCGAGAGCGCAGTTGTTCTATACACCGGCTAGTGATGCATGATAAGGGCTAAAGAGAATGTATTCTATTTTGTTTGCGGAAATCATTCCGGTTGTGGGAAGTGGGGACTCCCTCGGCAGCGGGCGGCTATTTTCTAGCGTGACTTGCATCATTGCAATTACATTCGTACGTCATTGTTGTGATCTCATGCGATTATTAGAAAAATATTGTTTGTTTGTTAGGAAAAATCCGGAAATAAATTAACTACTGGAATCTCCAGCTTTTTGCGCGGTATTTTACAATTGCTCGCGTTGACCTTTGAACAAACACGTGTAGTAGGTATGATCGTAAAATGCAACTGACGTATGGTTATACGCTGCCATCTGGGTACACATAAGATATTCAAGTGATAATAATTGCATTTTTTTCTCAAGCCATTTAAAATTAATTCAACAAAGTCATCGATAAATATTTTTGCAATAGTTTTATAGTCGGCGTGGATCGTAGGAGATCTTCTGAACTACTTGCTCTTAGAAAAGTTCATCTTGCCGTAATAGCAAGGGTTCTTACTGGACATTATCCAATAGCCATTCTTGCGATAAGGCTAAAAATATTGACGGACGCAAGTTTTCACAGTTGCATGGAGGAGGGTGATGGGTCTCCTCCATTATCCAGCCTTTGCGAGGCTGAGAATGATAGTTTAACTTCGGCGGACGAGGTCATTAGCCGTCTCTACACATTTGTGATAGACTCAAATCACTTTGTCGATTTGTAAGGGTCCTATGATCAGTGGCGTAGCTAGGGGGAGGCGAAGGGGGCCGTCGCCCCGGGCGCAACGTCTTGGGGGCGGCAAAACGATCTTCGCTGTTTTTTAATATTCAGAAAAAAACTTCAACAAATTTTTTTACAAAATTTATTATAAAAGATAAAGAGTTGTACTCTCACAATGAAATAATCTGAATAACAATGAAAAATATTAATTTTTACTCGAATACTCTTCAGTCTTGGAATTTGTCTTATATCTTTTGGCTTACAACTTTCTTAAAAATAGTGATAGAAATTAAAGATGCACTTTTCTAGCTTTGTCTAGCGACGTGTCACTCTCACAGTTACCCTATGCTTTGAATGTAACAATCAAACCACCTCATGAAACTTGTAGGTACATATGTAGGTAGATAAAGGGGGGCGGCAGAACATCCTTGGCCCCGGGCGCCCGAAGTTGTAGCTACGCCACTGGACTCAACTATCCAACTCAGATCATTGTTAGGATAGACCTCTTATCTTCTTATGGATTGTACAAGCAACTCACTTAATGATACGGAAAGTACCCTACATATCACCAGCCACATTGTTGCTATTTCATTCTCCAGATCAAGTGAGGCTTTTGCTCCAATCGGAGCGCAACTTTTGGTAATGCGTGTAGTATAAAGAAATCAATTATTTTGGCATTAGATTGGTTTAAATTTTACTGACAGGATGTCATGCCATAAATAGGCCTCCTGGTTCTTAGTAATACTAGATGTAGGTTAAGTTTAATTTGGGCTGGAATATTCATCATAAAGGAACTCAACTCATTTGATTCTTCATCTAGTCCCTTGAAATATGAAGTTCTTGTGAATTTTAACTTTAACGCTGTTTGTGAACTTTAACAGCGACTTGATATCCAATTTTGATTCTTCATCTAGTCGCTTAAAATGTGAAGCTCCTAAATATCTAAGACGAGTTCTGAAGTGTATGGTTAGGCTAGGTAAATAGGTTAATTACTAGTAAGACCACGAATGATGGAAGGAGTTTGATGCTACTGCTAGTGAGGTCATGCATTCCTTGACTAGCTTCGAGGTCACTGCAACTGATTTCAAGGCCTGTATAGCAGCTCTGCTATTGGAATGGATGCATACCTCCCTAAAAGAACATGACATCGTAGAAGGTTTTTCTATGTGTTTGTCTAAACTCTTTAATCAGAACAGCACTCTCAACAATTGCACCGTCTGAAGAAATTAATCGCCCAGAAGCGGTCAACTTTGAGCAAAAGCATTGGAATTGTGTTCCATCAGAACAACGCTGTGTTCCGGTCAAGTGTGAATGATTTTTGTTGATGAAAAGCTGCTTTAAGAGAGACTTGTGAAATTCGACTATTTTAGCTGTTGGCCAATAGAGACAAAGGTTTCTATGAGAATGGCATTAAGAAATTACATTCCGAATGATAAAAATTTATCGAGAGAAATGGCGCATGTATGACCTCAATCGAATCATTCTAACTAAGCTAAATAAATTAAACTTAATTCAAAAACCACTTCCTACCCGGAAGTCTCTAAGACCGTGACACAATGAAATTTCTGAAAGGGCTAACAGACGGATCACAGCGAGATTGAATGTTTTGAGGCCATGCAGGATCGCCAAGATCATGGGCAAAACAAAACGCGAATGCTTTTTACTCACATGGTCTCGAAAGGATTGCAGTACGGTCTGAACTTGCCTGCTTCACATGCGAGCCGGATGGACATTAGTAATGACGATACATGCAGAAAGTGGTGGGAAGCAGGCATGAGAGAGACGCTGGAGCACTTCCTCTGCTGCTATTCACCATCCACCACTAACCATACACTTCAGAAATTGATCGATTTTGTTACGATTTAGCAGCCATGCCCGTCTGTATATGCGCAAACTAGTCTCTAAGTTTTGGTATTCTCGCAAGGATAATACGGCTGTGTAAGCTGACGTTGAGTAACATCAAAAGCTCCGTCAGAATTGGAAAGGACCTCTCCAAGCCGTTCGATACCAAGCGAGGTTTCAGACAAGGAGACTACCTATCGTGTGACTCCTTCAACTTATTGCTGGAGAAAATAATTTCAGCTGTAGAGCTTAATCGCGGTACAGTCTTTTATAATATGCAAACAGCTGCTGGCGTACGCCGATGATATTGATATCATTGGCCTCAACATCCGCGCCGTTAGTTCTGCTTTCTCCAAACAGGACCAGGAAGCGGAGCTTATAAGTCTGGTTGTAAACGAGCACAAGACGAACTATCTCCTGTCATCATACAACAGTCATTCGCGACTTGGCTCGCACGTCAATGTGAAAAACTTAGAAGTCGTAGATAATTTCGTTTATCTTGGAAACGCGTTAGTTTATCTTTTGAACCTTGGAATAGGCAATTGAAAATTAAATTTCTCTCTCGACGAACAAAGACCAAACTCTACAAGTCGCTCATTATTCCCATCTTTCTATATGGTGCGGAGGCATGTTCAGTGATATTATCTGATTTTTAGGAGAGTTCGAGACTAAAGTTTTGCGGAAGATTTATTGTCCTTTGCGCACTACCAACGACGAGTTCCGCAGTCAATGGAACGATGAGCTGTACGAATTATACGACGACATTGACATAGTTCAGCGAAACAAGAGACAACGACTGCGCTGGCTAGGTGATGTCGTCCGTAGGGATGAAAACACTCCAGCTCTGAGGTATTAGACGCAGTACTCGCCCAGGAAAGCAGAGGAAGAGAAAGACATCCACTCCGTTGGAGAGAGAGGACCTGGCTGTACTTGGTATTTCGAATTGACGCTGTTGTTAACTTGACAATAACCGCGTAAGTGCTGTCTACGCCAATAAAGAAAGAAGAAGAACGACTTCAGTTTTTGAGATATCGATCTGAAATTTTGCGTGCGTCCTTTTCCTCCGCAGAAGCTGCTCATTTATCGGAACCGTTGTCGACCATTATAACGTTCGGAATAAAGGGCGTATATGGCAACTTGTTTATTTGTGAAGGGTATTTGAGCTTCGGTTAATGCTTTTTCTTGTTGTGACTGTGAAAAGTAAAACTCCGGTAAGAGAAAAACTTAGGAAAAAAATGGTAAAAGGGGAAAGTCTCTTTGAATTGAAAATCAGAGTTCCCACAATCTTTTCGACACATCTTTTCGGACAATCGGGTTTTACTCTTTTCTTTATAGAGAAGAAATTGTGGTTCGCATTTCGGGGTACAGGGGCTGTATAGTCTCTAGTGTTACGTCACTAAACATTTTCGATTCAATGAAAACTTGATTTATCACTTTCGCAATGTCCCTTCAAAGTGATGAAAATATCTATGAAAGCTTTTCACAACTACCTCATACTCTGACTCACTGGTCCATTGACGCGATACAATTTAGTTATGGAAATTCCAGAAAACGAGCGCGCGTCGCAAAACGTGTAGTGCAAATCACCTTACTCAGTGAAATTGAAAGTCAAAACATTCAGCCCGAGTGGTGATGCACAGACATCGAGTGAAGTGAAGTGAAGTGGTCGCGCCGGTAGCAACGAAGTAGCCAACACAAGCGCTAGCGGTAGCGGCGCATAGCAGCTCTCGGCCACTTTCGTCATCAAACAACGAATGTCTAGCGCGCATACTTAGTTATACATGTATGTATGTATGTGGGTATGATCCAATGTACAAAGTCAACAAAATGCGAGTATAAAACTAGTTAGTGAATGATCAGCAATGTGGGCAACAACAAAAAACGGTAACATTGAAAGAGTCACAACAAAGTGGATTGCAGCATCCGCACGTCAAGAGAGTTCCCCATATTTATCGTACAACAAATGCAATACATCAGCGACTCAATGTATGTGTGTGTATGTGTACCTCAGAACCAGTTTTGCAAACTGTTGAGATTCACCTCAGGGGCTCACAGCAACAACACGGCACTGCACCTACACTCCACAGGCCCGCGTTTGGACAGGAAAAACGTATCGTATGATTATGAAATTTGTTGTTGTTGTAGCGTTATTCTTGTACACCCGTCTAGCCGTCTAGTGGCTGGTGGCTGGTGGTTGTTGGTTCGAGGGGAAGCTGGGTACACTTACGTGCGTACGCGCATGCTGTAAGTGTACGGCGATCACTGAGCCAACAACGGCCGCAACGGTGTCTGTGGCGCTCGATCGACGGCTCTTTGAAGCGCAGTCTTAACACGAGCACACATACATACATACATACATATATAGACATACAGTTAACTAATATTTGGCATGAGTACGACACAACGGCATTGGCTGCCTTGTCTTTCGTCTGGTGCGCCGGACCGGGTCCAAGTGGTGCGCCAAATGGCTTCGAAGGAGTGCTGTGAACAAACACACACACGCACTCACATAACCGTGATATAATGCGGTGCTGCAGCGCAAGAAGGTCAATATGGATTTACTACCAATCTTTACTCTTGTTGCACCTTTTATGCGCTTTGTAACTGCTGCAGCTCTTGTTGTTGTTGGGAAACCTGTTGAGTGAGTTGAAAATTGAAATTAGGTTGTACGGCTCAAGGAGTGCATCGTTAATGCTGGGGAAAACTGGCTTGCTTGCCTTGCAAGCGAGTGGCGTCCAGTGAGTCAGTAGGGCTTCCTGGTAAACGGATGTGCTGTTATGATTTTGGTATGAAGGGGCGGTTCGCACGGTTGTCGGTGCGCATGTGCGTTCGTGTTATGTGAGCTGAAATTGGGTTACGCGGCGCAGGTAGTTGGTGCATAAACATATGTACATACATAAATACTGCTGACTAAACTATGTTTGAGTAGATGCGAAGTATTTTCATAATAAATTCATTCATACGAGTTGTCAAATGTCATTCATGGACCGTAGTAAATTAGTAAGTTTCCTAGCGAATGCATTAATATGGTTTTGACGCGAGTCAGATGGATCCTGGATGCGCAGGCCTTGTATTGTCTTGTACTTTCCAAAGGATTTGCACTACCTAAAGCTTTTCTTGCTGAATTTTTAAGTTTTGCACTTTAAAAATAGAATAATTAGAACCGAAATTTCTATTTGTTCACGAAAAGCACAATAAAATATTGTCCAACCTTTGAAAACTACCTTAAAAAAGGTGAGACACATTCAGCTGCAACTTAATAAAATAGGTTATGGAGCCCTTAAGGAAAATAAATAAAAATTATTTGATGGAATTTAGTATAGATTGCTCAAAAGTTTGGATCCGAACAAGTCTACGGATTAATTGGAGCATTCTTTTGAGATCTTAAAACAGGAAATAGCAGAAAAATCACGGTGACCAAATCCGCAGAATTTGGTGGATCTGGAAAGAATCCAAAGCAGTTGTTTCATTGATTTCAAAAACGATACATCAGTCGTTTGTCAATTCTTGAAGTTCCCACTTGGCAAAGCACTTTCGAAACCCGAGGTTTTCATGATATGTCCAACACATTCCGTTCATATCTTTAAAATGCTAGTTATCTCCTTTAAATTCATTTTACGGTCGTCCAAAATCGTTTTTTGACTGTATTTGAAAAAGCTTCTTTTGAACTTCACTGAGTTCATTGTCTGCGGTATCCAAATGACACTTTTCTGTGTCCCTTTGGATCTACTATTGGACTGAGCACAAACACGATGAACGCTGGCCATTCAGATATGTATATCTCCATCGGTCGAGGAGGATGGAGCTATGTGTAGAAGTTCACGCAATTAAGGAAAGCTTTCTTGGCGCCATTCACTTGGGAGTGGCCAGAGACGATTTTTTTTATATATGACTCAAGCAGCTCACGACTTCCGATCTTAGACCAAGTATTCTCTGAGTAGCCAAAAAATATCCGTTTGAAGGCGAGCTAAAATTAGAAAGCGAATCATTGCTACCCAGCGTTTTGCCCTTAATTTGGGACCCGCCACGTAAAAAAATTCTCCCGAGCAAAAGAACACAACATCCTTGGATGAGTGACTCCTCTTTTGATGACGACCACTTCAAATGTATTAAGGATTACGATTTAAGGGCATGCAACTGGAATGTCCGGTCCTTTAATTGGAAAAGCGCCGCTGCCCAACTGGTGGATGTCTTCGTAAGAGTAAAGGCGCACACCACCGCGTTCCAAGAAGTGCGATGTATGGGACAAGGACTGAGATGAGTAGGTCCTTGTGGCATTTACTACAGTGGCCATATAACGTAGCGCAAATTTGGTGTGGATTCGTGGTGAGAGAAAGACTCCGTCGCCGAATACTGGCATACACCCCGTTTGATGAACGTCTAGCCACAATCCGCGTCAAAGCGTTTTTTCAACATATCGATGACTTGCGCCCACGCACCGGGGGAAGAGAAGGACAAATTCTGACAAAGCAGCATAAAGGCAGCTGTCAAAAGCGGCTTTAAAATCGACGAAGAGGTGGTGCGTCTCGATCCTCTTTTCACGGGTCTTTTCCAAGATTTCGCATGGTGAATACCTAGTCAGCAGTTGATTTTCCAGGCCTCCAATGCAGAATAACTCCTGTCAAAAGGTGTTACTTCGGCAGAGGCATGAACGATGACAATATCTGATGAGTCGGCGTTACGAGTTTTGGTTCTGTGGAAGATTTATGGTACTTTGCACATTGAGCACGCCGAATACCGCAGTAGATGAAATGATAAGTTTTACGAGATATACGACGACATTGACATAGTTCAGCGAATTACGAGACAGCTGCTACATTGGCTAGGTTAAGTCGTCCGAAGGTATGAAAACAATCCAGCTTTGAGTGTATTCAAGGCAGTACCCGTCGGGGGAAGTAAAGGAAGTGGAAGGCTTCTACTCCGTTGGAGTGGAGAAAGACCTGGCTATACTTGGAATCTCTTAGAGCTAAAGAGTGAAAGGGAAGAACGACTGACACCTTGTTGTAAACTCGGCTATAACCACGTAAGCGGTGTCTGCTGGACAAATGACCTCGTCAAGCCGGCTTATAGTACGTTTAAGGAACGAATATTCGAAAGTATGGGCGCATTTGAAAAGACGTCTCCGTGCGTTTGAATCGGTTCCCAAAACTTGAAACGCCCTTTTCTCGAAACGCTGTTTTCAGAGTCTGTAGTCCATAAGGAATAGTCACCCATTGCTATGTCTGCGCTTGACACAAATTTCAACATACTCTGTGCCCTCACTAACCGTACCTCAGGCCGTGAGGCCTTCAAATGCTTGAAACGTTGCTTTGCCAATGCGAAACCAGTGCATTTGGATCTTCGTTGCCATACTCCTGCCCCGACCGTCGTATAGACAATACAGGAGTTGACCAAACTCAATTAAATTTTGTGTTATAGCAGTACACCCTTAGCAATCTCGTTTACCGTTCTACTGTTTAATTGCCCTCGATGTCTTTGTGAAGCGGTATGCAGTAGAAATGAAGTCGCTTGTTCCTGGCAATACTGCCCATTGCTGCCTCCCAAGAGATTTGTGGCCCATACATATATGGACCGAGGTTATAACCTTAATTGCTATATCGATGCTGCTATTCTAGTAGCAGATGCAGGGCGGGCAAAATTCAAGCCAATTGATTCCCGGTTATACCCCTGTGACCTGGCACCCAGATGAAGTGAACTTGGTTGCGAACTGATAGGCTTATTCAAACGTTCTTTGCACTCCTGCACTTATATCGATTTAATCTCGTAAGCTGAGATCGCTTCAAGTGTCGCCTGACCAACACTGAGTATGGTGTTACTTTCAATGCGATAGTTGCGTTAGAGGTTTATCTCTACAAACCGACTTATAGCAAAGACTACTGCTTGGAAACGATGGAGCCATGTGTAGAAGTTCACGCAAGTGAGGAATATTTATTTTCTGACCGCCATTTACTTGGGAGTGGCCAAAAACGATTCCTTTATGGCTCAAGCAGCTCATGACTTCGAAGTCGAGCTAAAGTGAGAAGGCGAAACATCCTCTCCCCCCTGAGTTGTGCGCAGGATTTGGGATCCGCCATGTAAGCAGCCTCGGATTGGCTATAGCCACCAATAAATATGAATTGCTTGGAAAATGCTCGGAAAACGTTCCATAGGTTTGGAAAGTTGGTCACGTGATCTTGCGATACCTGCACCAATGCCTTCCGACACTTTAGAGCGGTCAGTGTACCATTTAATAGTGCTACTCCTTAGAAGTAGGTCAAGAATGCGGTTATACCATTTCTCCTTACTGTCGAGGGTAGCTTTAAACTTCTTATTGAGGCTTATCTTTTTGGTAATACAGTCCCTCGGGAGAAGAGCCAGTAGTGTTTGATCACTTAAACCTTCATTTGCTTGGACAAGATTACCTTCTCTTTCTCAAACCCTCAAATGCCAACACTTGAACCTTTCTAAGTTTTGTTGTTTGTTTGATTACTAAGTGGGACGGTGTGAGTTCCAGTAAGACCTCTAGTACTGTTGTCGGGCACGTACGCATTGCAGCCGATGCACATACGAAGGCAAGTCTTAGCAGTTTCGATAGTTGGATTCCTACTGAAATTTGTGATGCTTTCGAAGTCCATGCCACCGCTCCGTACGTGGTAATCGGTCTCACGATCACGGTGTACAGCCACCTGTTAATTCTTGGCTTGCAGTTCCTGGATTTTCCAAAGTGAGACTCCAACATTTGACCTCATAAGTAATCTTTGACTCTCTCCGCGAAGGGATAAGTCCCCAAAGCCCGTCAGGGACCTTCCTTTGGTAAGTAGTTTTCGTCGGGTTGATCTCACATAGTACTCAGCATTCCGTTGCAAAATTCATATAATATTGCAATATAAAGTTAAAATTAAATTTTCAAATCCTAATCAGTCCAGGGCTCTGAGTGGGTTAATGTGAAAAATTGCAAAGTTTGCCACTCTTTTAGATACACAAAATTCATTCAACCACAAACAAACGCACAACCCCAATTTATATCGGTGATTTTTCATTATTCCTGCGCACACGTCCAAACACAAAAACAAATACGAATACGACTACGTCAATTAATGCAAGCGAGAGCGCAATTAAGCTGCACTAAACGCACACACAAGCGCGCATAGAAGCGAAATAGAGCCAAGGCAGCGACACACTGCACGAAATATAAATTTAAATTCAAAGCGTAAACGGCAAGGCGCGCCATCTAGCGGCCAGCCAGCCGGCTTGAGTGCCATTGTTGTGTAAAACGAACAAAGCGAGCGCGCAACGGAACATAAATAAACGGTAAACAAAACAAACTCAAACTACTCGCACTCGGCGCTCAGTGGCAGAGTGAGTGAGTGAGAGAGTGAGCGAGCTGGGTGCGCGGCACAAGAGTGAGACAACAAGTGTGGGCGCAAATGTCTGGAGCAAAACAAAAATTGACAGAACATGGAAAGGTGCGTTAAAACAAGCGCACATGTGTGTGTGTGTGTGTGTGTGTGAAAGTTGAGCGCAAAGAGACAGCGTTAAAAACAGCAAAAAGCGATAAGTGGCTAAAGAATGTCGTTGGAAAGAGGAAATGCACAAACAGGGCGACTGGCTGTGAGTTTAAATGAATGAGTGTGTGCCTGTGTTTGAGTGGGTTGACTGCATATTTACTTAGCTGTATGTGTGTCAAATCGCTCTACGCTTTGTTTGCTGCTCGGCTGTGTGCAAAGGAATTGCATTGAAAAATTGTTATAGATACAAGTTGTGCGCTAGCCTTTAAGTATATTAAAAATTAAGAAAGCGGAGCAAGGGTGTGTGGGTTAAGCAGTGCGCTCAACACACACTCACACCTAACTGTGCTTGTCACTCTGCGACTGCTGACGCTTCCGGCCGCCATATGTGTGCCTAATGCCTAAAGTTGTGGGAGTTGTGGACCAAATTAAATAAATATATACTCGTAAAAGCGAAATTAAGGCAGGAGTCAGTTGAGTTGAGTTATCGGCAAAGGCGAAAAAAACTGTTAGACAGTCGACAGACAGTGGGCAGTGTGAGCGCGAGTGGTCTTATTTAGATTTGTAGTTATTCGTGTATTTGTATATGTACATGTGTACATTAGGGTTGCGCATTTTTTACTTAAAAAGGTTTTGTTTTAAAATTTTCAAATTGAAATTTTAATTATTTGTGAATTTTATTTTTTTTATAATAATAATTTTGCATATTCTGCGAAAACTTGCCATAATATACATGTATGCATGTACATATGTATGTACATATGTTTGTATATAATTTTTATATTACAAAAAAGTAGAGATCTTTATATTAATTTTTAGTTTAGCATACTTGGGATTAGAATTTAAATTTTTTAGTTTTAATACGATTTTTGTAATCAAAAATTTATTTTTTTGAAAATTAAAAAAATAGTTCGATATTTGGGATCAGAAAATCCAAATTATTTTTAATTAATATCTTATGATCAAAAATTAGTTTTTAGATTTAAAGGGCGACATTTGGAATTAAAAAACTTAAAATAATTTTTTATTGAAAATTTTGGTAGTAAAAAATAAAAAAATTATTAGAAACAATTTTTCTAATTACGAAAAAATTATTTTTAATTAAGATTTTTGAAATTAATTTCTTTTTTTCCAAAATGTTAAACTATTTTTATTTAAAAATTATTTTTTTAATTAAGATTTTTCAAATTAATTCTTTTTCCAATTTTCGCGGTAGAATTGGAATTTTATTAGAAATCAGAATTTCGGGATTATAAAATTTATATTTAATTTTTCACTATGGAATTCTGAATTAAAAATTTCAAAATTATTTTTAACTAAGATTTCTGAGATTATAAAATTTATTTTTAATTTTTTCAATACGGTTTTCTGAATTAAATATTTTTAAATTTTCTTAGTTGATATTTTCGTGAATTTTTGTTTTAATTTTTCAATCCGGTATTTAGAAATAAAAAATTGAAAATTATTTTTAATTAAGAATGTTGGGATTTTAAAATTTAGTTTTAATTTTTCACTTTTATTTATATTATAAATATTAATTAAATCATCTTTTTTATGCATTATTTATTTTAATTAAGATTTTCGGGATTAAAAAATTAATTTTTAAGTAAACAATTTTTTAATTAATTTTTAATTTTTTTATGCGGCATTTAGAATTGGAAATTTTACAACTATTTATTAAAATTTCGGAATTACAAAAAAAGGTTTAATTTAAATTTTAGTTAAAAATATTAATTTAAATGTTAATTAAAAAATTATGAAAAATTAATTTCAATCCTTATTAAAATTAAATTAAAAATATTAAAAAAAAATAATTTTATTCGAAATTTTAAATTAAAATATAATTTAAATGATAATTAAAGAATAATAAAAAATTAATTCTAATGTTAATTCAAACTCAAATTAAAAATATGAAAAAAATAAAACAATTTTAATTAAATTGTTAATTAGAAAATTACGAAAAATTAATTTCAAATTAAATATTAATTAATAAAAGAAATTGATTTAAATGTTAATTAAAAAATTACAAAAATTTTCAATATTAATTAAAATTAAAATTAAACATATTAAATAATAATTAAAAAATTATTATAAATGACTTTCAATGTTAATTCAAATTCAAATTAAAAATAATAAAAAACAACATTTTAATGAAAATGTTTGTTCAAGAAAAATAACAATTAATTTAAATGTTCATTAAAAAATCACGAAAAAATAATGTCAATGTTAAATTTAAAATTAAAAATATTAAAAAGAAATAAAACATATTTAAATTAATTTTAATTAAAAAAATGTATCTAAATGTTAATTAAAAAATTATGAAAAATTAATTTGCTCATTTCAATGTTATTTCAAATTAAAATTAAAAATATTAAAAAAGAATAAAACAATTTTAATTAAAAAAATAATTTAAATATTAATTAAAAATTTAAAAAAATTAATATCAATGTTAATTCAAATCAAAATTAAAAATATTAAAAAAATAAAACAATAATATTTAATTTATTTATTAAACAAATTGATTTAAATGTTAATTAAAAATTTATGAAATTAAAAATATTAAAAACGGTACAACAATTTTAATCAAAAATATTAAAACAAAATGTTTACTCACATTAAAGATATAAAAAAAACAATTTTAATAAAAATTTTAATTAAAAAAGATTAATTTAAATGTTAATTAAAAAATAAATTTGAATGTTTATTAAAAAGTTATCTAAAATTAATTTAAATTTTAATTTAAAATTAATTTAAATGTTAATTAAAAAATTATGAAAAATTAATTTAAATATTTAAAAAATTAAAATTACCAGTAATTAAAGAAATTAAAACAATTTAATAAAAATTTTAATTAAAAAAGATTAATTTAAATGTTAATTAAAAAATAAATTTGAATGTTTATTAAAAAGTTATCTAAAATTAATTTAAATTTTAATTAAAAATTAATTTAAATGTTAATTAAAAAATTATGAAAAATTAATTTAAATTTTTAATTAAAATTAAAATTACCAGTACTTAAAGAAATTAAAACAATTTTAATAAAAATTTTAATTAAAAAAGATTAATTTAAATGTTAATTAAAAAAATAAATTTGAATGTTTATTAAAAAGTTATCTAAAATTAATTTAAATTTTAATTAAAAATTAATTTAAATGTTAATTAAAAAATTATGAAAAATTAATTTAAATTTTTAATTAAAATTAAAATTACCAGTACTTAAAGAAATTAAAACAAATTTAATTAAAATGTTAATTTAAAAAATTAATTTAAATGCTAATTAAATAATTTCGAAAAATTAAGTGCCAATGTTAATTCAAATTAATGTTAAAAAAAAATTAAAACAATTTTAATTAAAATGTTAATTAAATTGCTTTCTATTTGCAACCCTAATGCAAATAACGGTTTGTTGTGTCATTGCACAGCAGTAGTGTATGTTAATATGTATTTTTACTATATATGTTTGTGTGTGTGTTGCTGTGTGGTATTTAGTGGCAAAAATCCATAGAAATGCTGTTGAGTATGAGCTACATGCAGAGCATGGCTGCGCAGCGTTTAGTCGGCTGGCTAGTCGATTTGACGACGATTCAATATTGCAGCCATAGTTGGCCAAGAGCAGTGGAGTTTTTCATTGGCGAAAAATCAATAAAAATGTTTGTATCATTTGATTTTAAAATTTTTGTCGGATTAAGACAGAGCTACATACTTACATACATTTAACAGTATGCAGTTAATTATATATGTATACCTACATATAAATATGCTTAAATATTTTAAATATATGTACATAAATGCCATGTTTGATGCGCGCCAGTGGCTTAAAATTTTCATTTGCATTAATTACTTAAATTAAAATTAATTAAGCGCATATTTTTGCTACTCACCAACATCGCCAAAGACATTTTCGCTGCTGTCGTCCTTGCCACGCGCCTGCAAAATTTTACACACTCGCTATTTTGACCGCTAAGCGCTTGCTGGCGTACACGTAAGCGCTTCAGAAATTGATTTCAAGCAGCTTTGACGCAATAAATAACTAAAAAATTAAACAAAAAATATAAATAAAATAAAATTTCGTAGACACAACAGCAGAGTAACTTTATTTACAAGTGTTTCGGGCGCATACGGCGGCTTATGCCACACGCCAGGCAGCTTTGTGTGCCGTCGCCACCCAATGCCGTATGCCGTTTCTTTGACTCAGTATTTTTACTACAGATTTTTTTCGTTTCCTGCTTTCTTTTTTGCAGCACAAAAATTTTTTCTCACACTTGGCCCAAGCGTTAAGCGTTTATATGGGCACACACAACACCGTTAGCGTCTCACTTCGAGACTCGCACTCAGACTCCGTTATTATTGCGGACTCCGACGCCGTTACCGTTACCCGTCACTTTTGCCATTACACTACCAAAACCAAAGTAAGTGTTCCGCATTGTGCCGTGTGTTCCTCCTTTTGAGCGCCGCCGAGGCGCTGCCGACTCGACTCTACACCACTGCCGTTAATAAAATATATATTTTTCCTTATAACCACACATGCACACACATATGTTTATATATACTAACACGAACACTAATACTAATGCAATGTTAAGTGCACACACACACACACTCAAGTGCAAGTGTGGCGAGTAAAAAATGGCGTCTGCTCGACTACCTATGGAAAATCCGTTTGTGGCACACGCCGCTCTTAACGCTTTTGCTTAGCTTTTGCTGTTGCTACAGCCAGCTGCTGGCTGTTGGCCGCCACAACACACACTGTCATAGCAAATATGGGCAACACAACGTCGTCACAAGCGCCTGTCGGCCAGGCAGTGTAGCCCGTAGTCGGCGGCACTCACTCACGCGCAGCCGATGAGGATGAGTACGAGTTTGGGCGATTTGTCGAGCAAGCACCTAGTGTTTGGTCGCCCAACGCCCACACACACTGTGGGCGACTGCGTAAAGTTTTGCTGCGGCTTGTTGCACGTTGTTGTTGTGTTTTGTGTTGTTGCTCTAACTGCTGTTAGACGTCGGCTGCTGTTGCTGTAGCCAGCCGTCCCGTTATCCCGAGTGTTGTCATCAAATGCCAATTGAATAATAATTGCGATTGTCGCAGGGTAACGGTAAGTTTGTAACGGTTTTACTGCCTGCCTGCAATGGATGGCGCTCACTCTCTCTCTATTTTAAGGCGCTCTCACATGCTCTCGCACACATTTGGCTGGGCGTAGGGCGCAAACGCCTAATGCACTGGTGGGCCAATAGACAAACACAGAGACATGCATACACATAGACACATATACACATATATACTCACATACATATACACATATACACTGACATATATACACACTCATATACACATATACACCAATGCATTGCTGGCAGCGCCTAGCCGCTTACTTGTAGCCGCGCTCAAACCTTGTGGCGTCACCTACAATGCACCCCAGCTCCTGCTGCAAAAGCTCGCCAGCCTTTTACCGTTAAATTCGTATTTAGTTGGCAGCGCGTCTCCACACCGCCAAGTGCTCGCTAAGTATGGCAAACACCAGCCTTTAATTGCATGAGTGTTATTGTGTATATGTGAATATAATATTTCTGTATGTATGTATGTATGTATGTCCATGCAGTTGAGAGAGTGAGCGCCAGTTTCTAGGTTTTGCCAGCCGCTTTCTCAACCCCAAACTGTCTGCGCGCAATTTTCACAAACACACACACATACTTACATACATGTAATAATACCGTTACATATGCCTGGTTGCCTTGTATTTGTTTGTGTTGCCACCGGGCGTTTGCAGCAACAAGGCCAACAATAATAGTCAAAACAATAACAATAACAAATGCCAGAGAATTTATTTTTGTGCATTTAACAAATCGATAAATAATTTTTAATTGTTTCGTTGCATTAGTATGCACTTTACATACATACATACACACATACTTATAAGCATAGGTACATATATACAAATGCCAAGAGCAATCCGTTCTGCCTGACAAGTTTTCCGTGGTTTGGCGAAAGCTTGTAGGCACCGAATTATTATTAAGGAAATTTGTGAAATTAATTTTCTCGATGAAGTTCTCGGATTTTTTATTGGACTCGAGTTGTTAGGTTATCTATTCTTCATCTTCTTTACTGGCGTAGACATCGCTTACGCGATTATAACCGAGTTAACAACAGCGCGCCAGTCGTTTCCTCTTTTCGCTACGTGGCGCCAATTGGATATTCCAAGCGAAGCCAGGTCCTTCTCCACTTGGTCCTTCCAAGGGAGTGGAGGTCTTCCCCTTCCTCTGCTTCCCCCGGCGGGTACTGCGTCGAATACTTTCAGAGCTGGAGTGTTTTCGTCCATTCGGACAACATGTCCTAGCCAGCATAGCCCCTGTCTTTTAATTCGCTGAACTATGTCAATGTCGTCATATATCTCATACAGCTCATCGTTCCATCCATAAGACCATACATCTTCCGCAGAACTTTTCTCTCGAAAACACGCCAGGCCTAGCGACCATATAGCTGGACGGGAATTATGAGTGACTTATAGAGTTTTATTTTTGTTCGCCGAGAGAGGACTTTGCTTCTCAATTGCCTACTTAGTCCGCAGTAGCACCTGTTGGCAAGAGTTATTCTGCGTTGGATTTCGAGCCTGACATTATGGTTGGTGTGGACACTGGTTCCAAAAGAGACGAAAATATCCACGACTTCCAAGTTATGACTGTCAACAGTGACGTGATAGCCAAGTCGCGGGTGCGTCGACTGTTTGTTTGATGACAGGAGATATTTCGTCTTGCTCTCGTTCACCGCCAGACCCATTTGCTTTGCCTCCTTGTCCAGTCTGCAGAAAGCAGAACTAACGGCGCGGGTGTTGAGGCCGATGATATCAATATCGTCGGCATACGCCAGCAGCTGTACACTCTTATAAGTTTGCTCGATTAAGTTTTGCAGCTCGAATTATTTTCTCCAGCAGCAGTTTGAAAAAGTCGAACGATAGGGAGTCGACAAGTCGCCTTGTCTGAAACCTCGTTTGGTATCGAACGGCTCGGAGAGGTCCTTCTAGGTAGGTATAGGTTATTTATTAGGTTCAGATAAGTTGCCACAGATCGAGTTGCACGTCATCCAAGGGGGCTCAGGAAACGTGCTGTTTCGACGAAGTCGGACCATAGGGAGAAGGTGTCAGATGTGTAAAGTTAGTTGGGCATGCAAAGATGTGGCCAGTGTCGTGCGGGGACTCGTTGTATTTTGGACATAAGTATCTTAGATATGTCGGGGTCGATTCTGGAAAAGTAGGCGTTTAACATGCTACAATATCCAGAACGAAGCTGCACAGGGGTCACTCTCGATTCTCGTGGCAACTCGCCATCTTCGTCTGCAATGGGTGGTAGATTGACTCCAAGCATGCCATTTATTGAAAGGAAGGCGGTGAAGGTGTTTATGGCTTCACTGTGTATGGCAGACAATGTATGTCTAAAGTTAGTTGCGTTCGAAGTATGGTAGGTGCAGGTTCCGCTTCAAGCAAGTGGCTGCTTCTTCGAAAGTACACCAACAGGATGTAACACCTAAAATTTTAGGGTTATTGATAGTCGGAATCTTAACAGAGAGTCCTAGGTTCCGTGCAGCGGGGAAGTGAGAAAGGTCTAAGAGATAGCCATTCACTTTTGAGCAAATGCTATCGATTCCATTGACCGACGTCATTATCATGCAATCATTAGCGTACGAGGGGATTGAAATTCCCTCTGGTTGAGAAGAGGCACCATCCTTCGGCACAGGTCAATTGAGAAGGCTACCATGGTCAAACACATTTCTTTGGCAAAATTCTTTTTTTTCTCTTCAACATACATAGTTCCCCTCAAGGATGACACACTGATTATAGCGACCCTTAAACTTTTCTATACTATTTTAGTAGTGCGATCACCACTTCATTCGACGAAAACTTCTTCCCAGGGCGCTTTCTTTTGAGATCTTAGAACCGAAAAGAGTCTCTGGGGGCCAGATCTGAAGAATACGGGGAATGCGGAAGATATTCATAGTCCAATTCCTAGATTCGTTCCATAGTTTTCACTGACTTGCGACACGGTGCATTCACACAGTGAAACAGCACTTTCGATTTCGTCCTTCAAACGGTCCAAAAATGCTATATTATAGTCACTGTTGATGATCCTTCCTTTTTCGAAATAGTCGATAAAAATTATTCTTTGCGCATCCCATAATACAGACGCCATAATCTTACCAGCCTACTGGATTCATCGTGTGCGGTCCATTCGGATGACTTTCGATTGAACTTTCGTGTGAAATGATAGAGCCATGTTTCATCCACTGTCACATATTGACTCAAAACCGCGGGTTTATTACGCTTGAACATCTCCAAACACTGCTCCGAATCATGAACTCGACGTTGCTTTCGTTTAAAAGTGAGCTCGGGCGGCTTCCACATTGTACAGAGCTATTTCATACCCAAATGGTGCAGAGTCCTATACCGGCGGGTCCATAGCTCTTTCGCATAGAACTCTTTCTTTTATGTGCGAAGATTGCATTTTTGGGGTTTCGAGGCTCTTCCGAACATCGCTCCCAGCTGCCAGCTAATGGTTACGTATAATTATGTATGGATCGATGGCTGTCTAGATGGAATTTAGTTCACAATAGTTTCATGACTCACTTTTTACCGATTTCAAAATGGATGCTTTGGAGCTATAACCACGTCTACTTCCTGTAGAAGGCCGATTTGTATATAGTATATACTATCTCAAACTAACTCTAATTCAAACCAGATGTGGTGAATTTACTGGACATGATGAAGTCATGTCTTGCAAGATTGCTGTCTTTTCATTTCTAAAGTAAATTTAGCTAGAAGTGATATTTAAATGCAAAATTGATATTTAGTCTTAAAATTTCGTAGTTTCTCGAATGACTGAGGCTTGCCATCATAAAAAGTTTATTAACATCTTCTTCAACAACTTCTTTCTTCTTCCGCCTCCAACAGAGTTTGTTTTCTGCCGACTTGTTCCAGCCTATCAGAATTGATAATGTATAGTTAGACCGTTAGACGTAAGCCATTTTTTCTTCTCCGCTCTTCTAGTAACTAAGCCCATAACACCAAATCTCTTTGCCCGCCGTAAAGTTTGTAGCTCAGAAGGTATGACTTTTAGCGCCATTGAGAGGGAAGTATTGGCAAAAATACTTCAAATCCATGGATATATTGCATTGGACAACTGTTCCCAACCATGATTACAAATAACTAAGTGATTTTGCGCCATCTATGAACAATGAACCAAACAAAAAATTACGTATTTTCATTGGCAGCGCCATCTATTGGGTTATAGCAAGGAAGCTTATTTTCGAATACTTTGATGAACTTATCCAGCGCCATCTAGTCATTGTATGGGTGGTACGGTACTAATTTACCGTTAAGAAAGGCGACATCTAGATGCAAATAGTTTATATCGACTCTTCTACAGCGCGCAGTGTTAGAAATTGTTATAATATTTCTTTATACTTCTGGCAGAGTGTATTAAGTTTCGCACAAAGTTTTGGAACACCTAGAAGAAAACGTCGAAGTCCCTTTAAGTGATCACTGTTACCAGCTGAGTCGGTTTAGCCACGTCTGTCTGCCTTTTCGTCTGTATATACTCAAAGTAGTCTCTCAGATGCCCAGATAAAGTTTTACACACGTCCTTTCCTCCCCAAGAAGCTGCTCACGTGTCGAGACAATCGGACCACTATAGAATTTTTTTATTTGCCAAGGTTTTAGTATTCCCGCGAAACTCGATAAAGGATCTCCAAAAAAAAATTTCCGAACGAATTACTATAACATATAGATTTTGGATGACAGTTTGACACGTGTTAGTGCCCACATTTAAACTAGAGGTTTGGCCGAGTCCTAGTGTGTGCTTGCAAACTGCTGTAATATGGACTTATTTTAATTGTCCGTTCTTATTAGAAAACCTTGCTTTCAAATTGACCTCTAATAAAATCGGTTCAGTGTGGGCTGTCGCTGTCAGCTCAGTCAAAGACCTTTGTACTTCATTGACTGATTCAGTAACACTGAGTTCTATTGGCAGTAACTACATACATATGTTTGGATTCTTTTTATTCGAGCGTGACTTCAAAAATATTTGTACTAAAAATGATGCTTAAAATAACTGTAAACACTGACGTCAGTCCCAGCTGCGGGGCTGTGTTGCATACTAAATAGTTGACATAAATGAGAAACTGCGCTGCATTGGGCAACTCGCAAGCCGGATTTGTGCAGGACAACTCATTGCTGCTGATAAACTGTTGGGCCTGCACGGAAACATACAGCGGCGGACAATCCTCGATTTGCGTGTAACCCGCACAGAGTTCGCTCAAGTCCAGCGAGTAACCATTGGTGGCAGCTGTCTGGCCACAGCCCTGTTCCGGCTGATCCGCACCATCTTTACGATAAGGCAAAGGGATCGTACGCGAACTGCAGACAATAAACGAAACCGGACTTTGAGGTGTGATGCGTAGATAACGCAAACTCGTCGAACCGAAGAAATAATTCGGCATAATGCGGTAGAAATTGATGGCACCAGCACGCACATATTGCACCATTTCATTGGCACCTGCCGTATTGGCGTACATAGCGGCGCCACAACGTGGATTAACTAAGCGCCGTGGAACTGTGGAGAAAACGGAGATTTATCGTATATAGTAATTAAGGAATGCTTGTAGATCACTGACTTTCACGTATGCGTCGTACTACCGGTGTTCCTGCCGTCCAAACGCCGTATTCCTCGCCGAGTGGAAAGATGTCCTCATGAGGATTGGCCACCAGATCTTTGAAGCGTATTAACGCACCGCCGCCATAGTAGAGAAAATGTAGGTCGGGCACTGAGTAGTTGAGCTTTTGTAGGAAGTTTAACGCATAGTTCATATCCCAGTCGGGCACATAGGCTATCGGGCTGGGAATGAGCAATGCGATGAGCGAACGCCCACCCAATGAAGAGGTATTACGATCGACGTCCATTATATTTTGCGCTAATTCGGCGGCGGTATTGAGTATCTGTGGTAGGCTGAAACCAGGCTTATCTGAAAGTAAAGCAAAAGTTGTGCTTTAGGTACTTGGTTTGGCGCAAGGGCTTGGCTACTTACACCAAGAATGCGTTGTGATGTTCCAGTTCTCGTAGACCTCCGACATATAATGCGTGGTGTTGACCATTATTGTAGCATCCGCGGCGGAAAGCAGTGTGACAGCGCTGGCGTAGGGATTTATATTGAGCCGCTGGAGCACGAAACTGTGAATGAAGAATTGGAGAGTTAATTTGAGCGTATATTTTGTGAAATTCAACTATTTCTATGTGGGACTGTCTGAAATATGAGATCTATCCCAGTAAATCTGGAACTAACAAGGAGCTCAAGACCAAGATTCGTGCCGAAAGCGGTATAGTGGTCTTGAGCTTCTTGTCCCTGTCTCCCGAGATGTTGAAAAAAGTTATAGAGATCAAGCTTTTGGCCAGCGTAGAACGAATAATATTGAGTACTGGAGTGTACGGGATTTCTAATATTATTCTTACTTTTTTTAACTAAATAACTTAAATTAGATACATTTTCATACTTAACATAATCCGCGACGAAATAATACGGCCACGTCGTATCCAAGAACACAAATATATTCGTCATAATTGTAGTCATATTGTGTATACCCTGGGTCTCCTCAGCGGCATAGCAGTCTGAGTTCATCCAAGCTGTGAAATTGAGAAAAGGTTTCAGTATATTAATAATATTAATAAGATAAGAATTAATAAGGTTAGGTTAGGTTAGGTTAGGTTAAGAGGTGGATCCTGAAAGTGATCTCACTTGGTTAGCTTAGAACCGCGGTCCGTTGTGTTAACTAAAACTCCTATATAATACTATATATATACTATATATATAATTACTAATCTCAGTTTCTAAAAGGTAGGGCTTAACCTTTTTTTGCAACCTGCTGGACAAACATGTCTTTGAAAATGTTGGCTTTGTTCTTTCCGATTAGAGTGGCTGTCTGATGACTTACTTTTTGAGGCCCATTGTGAAACCACTGGTACTAAGAGCTCCTCACTTTATTGTTTCCTCTCTGAACCACTCCATGCTTCTGCTGAAATCCATCAATACTAAAAGTTAATCTTGACTGAAAAGATATTTTATAGCCGTTACAATCATAAGTGTACGATATTCTTAGTCTAACATATTGGCATGGCTACCTATGAGACAGTGACCGGTTAGCACTACTACTAATGTCCTTATGTCATTCCTTTTGAATTTTAATAGCTGCCATGTGCGGTTCTTACTCCGTTGAGGACTTTTGCCGGCTTGTTGAGTCAGATAGGGATAGACTTCACCGCAGCTCAACTGTTTTTATAACATGTTTGTGGATTAAATATCGGCAAGAAGGCAGAGGCATATAAATTCCTTTCGCTTTTCTAGAATCTAATTGCAAGATACTTCCATTAGCTAGCTCATCTGCTTTACAGGTACCAGGAATATCACTATGTCTTGGAATTCATTGCAGGTTTAGCGTGAAAATAGGTAGAATCTTAATGCCACTAAGAGAGCAAGGCATTTTTTCACTGTCTTTTATGAAACGTTAAGAGGCCTTAGTGCTTTGAAAGCTGCTTGGCTATCTGTATATGTTAGTTCAATAGGGCTTTCTGTAATTACTATGATCTCCGCTTGCACCGCAGTGGTCTGGTAGACGGAAGGCGATTTTGGTATCTAATTTTGCTAAAAAGACACCACTTGTTTATCCACATAGATTGAACCAATTTGTACTCGCATATATGCTTATCTCTGCGTCTCTGCTCATCGCGTCCCTTTTTTACTCTTCTGTAAAGGAAGGCAATATTGGGGACCGAATTTAAGTTGAGTTCTATAAGATTTCGAAAATCTTCGGTATTACGTAGAAAGAGGACTTTGCTCTATGGGCTCTTGAATAGTTCCAAGAAGATTTGTCATTTTCGAGACAAATTTTGTTCAGCGTTGAGGCCCATTTCTGGTTCAATTGGTTGCAAACAAACAAAACTGCCTCATTTCGGACGAAGAGCAATCTGAAGAGATTCAAGAGTTGTCGTTTTATCAAGAAAAAAGAACGATTTGTTGTGGTTTGTGGACCGTTGGAATCACCGGTCCATATTTCTTTAAAAATTACTATTTGATGACCGAAAGTGAAGCTCGTGATCTCAGCGACATTTGGTTTCAACAAGACGGCGCCACATCGCATCAATCAATAGACTTATTGAGAGAACACTTCGGTGAGCAAATAATTTCACGATTGGAACCGGCCGATTGGTCATTAAGATTGTGTGGTATCACACGGTTAGACTTTTCCCTGTGGTGATATGTAAAGTCTAAAGTCAATGCGGATAAACCCGCTTCGATGCAGACCTTGGAGCAAAATATCAGGCGTGTCACTGGCCAGTTACCAGTCGAAATGCTTGAACGAGTAATCGAAAATTGGACATTGGATCTGAGACGTAGCCGCGGCCAACATTTGGAAGAGATAATCTTCAAAAAAATAAATGCTAAAGGATGTTCTTTCGAATGATAATAAACATTCGCCGCTAAATTTTAAGTTTCTTTTCTTTAAAGAAGTAAGGAACCTTGAAATGGATCAACCTTTACTAGCTGCCCTTTGCATGTTTTCCATACGCTTTATCGCGTATATCTTTTCCATTATTGGCCGCTATACCAGAGTGCTATCTGTCCTAAGCGGCCTTACAACTGCTGTGTAGAGCCAATGAGTTGCCGAAGGCGTTAAACCCAATTTGGGACCCACCAGTCTTTTAGAGGTGTAGAGTGCTGTAGCTGCTTTCTTTACTCTATCGTCTATGTTTAACTTTCATGAACAATTCCTGTCTAAAATAAGTCCAAATTAGCTTTCCTTATCTCCTAGTACTAGTCTGGTATCATTTAATAATGGTGGTATAGATTAGATTAGATAGATAAATACTTGAGGATTGTACCGCGATCAAAGTCTATTGTCTATTATCCCTCTATTAAATCACAACGTCTCAACTAGCCCCAGGAAAATGATGAAGTCCAATACACTGCTGGGTTCTATTGAGGCGATGTGATCTCTATTTGGAAACAAGGATCCAAGGGCCTTTATCCTGCGCCTATAGATTGCTTAGCAAGTGTTATGGAGTTTCAGACTCCAAGTCGCAGAAGCGGCAATTCGCACTTTTCTTGAACTTACAATGGCTTTGTAACTTCGTGCCTCCTAGTGAACAATACAAGCTCTCTATCGTTTGCTTTAAAGTTGGGCTTAAAAACACTAAAATATTTTTTTTTTGCTGATTCACGTTTATGGCATTCGTACTTTATTCGTAATACGAGTAAACAATAAATTATAGTGAAATGTAAATCAACAATATGTATGTATATATGTTATTATATGATAGAAATAGAAACTGATGAACTTAGCCGTCTATATAGAAGATATTCTATTCATTATGCTTATTTGTGTACTATGGAGGATCACGTGACGTGACCAACAAGATTTTTTCTATGGCATTTTGAGGGAAAACTGAGAACAATTCATCTCAAGAACTTAAAGCTGAAACGCCTTTTATTTTTTGTGGGGCTACTGTGCTAAGTACATATTCCAGGCAACACTGGTAAACCAAAATATGAAAATACGTATGTATGTGTGTAGAAAAAAACTAAACAAATAAGCCGATCGCATAACGATTCTACTGCAAGGCCTCACGCAGGACGTAAGCCAGCACAATCGTAACGAAACTGGCAAAGAGACCGGCCACGCCGCTGTAGCAACCCAAATTGGTCACCGAAATGACGTAACGCGCCTGATTCGGTGTTTGACAAGCATTGTCAGTGCAAGACACTGTCGTCTGTATGGACGTGGGCGCCTGCACGGAGATATACAGCGGCGGGCACTGACTAATGTAACTGTAACCGTTACAAGCATTGGACAGATCATAGCTGAAGCCATTGCCTATTGCGGCGCAAGTGATGTCGGTTGAACCGGTGGTGGCATTGGCTTGGGTTGGTAGTGTAACGGTGCGCGAGGTGCATATGATGAACTGGATGCCGCTGGTCGATTGTATGGCTACATTGCGATTGCTGCCGGCGCCGTAGAAGTAGTTTGGTACCATGCGATAGAAGTTTGTGCCATTCAAATTGAGATACTGCGCCAATTGATCGGTGCCCCACGAGGGCGTGATCCAGTTGGAACCGCAACGTGGATTGATGATACGACGTGGAACTGCAGAAGGTGCGCGTATGAAGAAAAAAAATACGATTGTCAGTTAGAATGAAGCGAGTGTGTGATAAGAGGAACGCCGTTCCCAAACTTACTTTGAACGATACGCGACACGACTGGTCCGGACGAAACGGACGGCGTGCTGCCCGTATTCAGCGTGAACAAATCTTGACTGGGATCACGTACGAATGTTGCAAAGCGACTGATCTGACCGCTGGTATAGTAAACGAAATGTAGATCGGGTACTTGTTCGTAAATGTATTGTAATTGTGTGGTGGCATAGGACGAATCGCTGGTGCTCACTTGAACTGTGCTATAGGGCATCATTAAAGCGATTAGCGAGCGTCCGCCCACTGAGTAGTTGGTTTGTTCGGCACTCATGTAGGTTTGGGTCAAGTTTTGTATGGTTTGCAAGACGGTGGGCAAATTAAAGCCGGCGGTATCTACAGCGCATAGGTTGCGGTGAAGAAGAGAGAACAATTTATTTATTCATTCATTTTAGTGTATTGTAACTCAGCGAACTCACATTGTGCTTGCAGGGTCACATTCCAGCCTTGATAAATGTCGGGTAGATAATTGGTGGTATTGACAATAATCGAACCATCGTTAGCAGCTAATAAGGTGACCGAACTGGCATAGGGGTTTATGTTGAGACGCTGTAGTATGTAACTGTAAAATGCATGGAGTGTTTATTTGTGTGTCTGTGAGAGAGATTATATGCAAAATGCTGATTTTGAAACACTCACACGAGATAGTCAACAATAGTGCTGTATTGCCAGGTTGTATCCAAGAACACATAGATATTGGTCATGGGTGTTATCATACTGGTAACGCTATTGGCGCTGCTGCTAACGGTACAGGTAACGTCGTTAAGACTATTGGCTGAAATGAGAGAAAAAAGTGTGATGAATTAGACGAGCTGCGAGCTTATATATTTTATGAAAAAGTTGCAAAACTGAGATGATGAATTCGATTTGAAGGTATCAGCAACATAATCAACTCTGTAAATAAGTGGGGAGCCATGTTTGTTGCAACAAATTGTGAAATCGGGAAGTCAAGAACGGCCGTTCTTCACATAACTCCCATCAATAAAGAACACAGTTGCATTGCTGCGAAGCTCGTTGTCAAGGCAGCTCGGTACATAAAGAAGTCCATACTGGAGTATTATGAAATTCGCTCCTTCTTCGAACTTGTCCCTGAAAATTTAAACCACTGTAAAGCGGATACTACTTTGGATAGCTTCCTACACACATACTGCGAGAAATGAGGATGGAGCGAGCCGGTGGAGAAGGGGCGCAGTGAACTCTTTAAAGGATGAGTTGAAACTCAGAAGCAGGATTGAAGGAACAGCTTGCTGTAATGAGCATACTTCCAGCATATCAGCCAAGTCACGGTAAAGTTCAAGCTGAGCAATAAATGTAAAATGGAGTCTTTTCAGGCAGGTGCGCATTCACTCCGACAACAGAGCGGCAATACAAGTTCTGAACTCGTTCACTATGCGCTCAAAGTTAGTTATGGACTGTATGAACTCATTAACCAAAGCAGCCAGCTAAATTATTAACAGACTTGTTGTTGTTGTAACCTATCGCCGTTAGGATGGTAAGGATATAAGTTGTCGTCGACGTCATTCAACGGTAGGCCCAGGAAACGTGCTGTTTAGACGGGGTCGGACCAAACGGAGAAGGGTGTCAGATTAAATAGTAGGGTTAGCAGGGCATAGAGGTGGCCAGTCTCATGCGGGGACTCATTGCACGCTGGACATACATATATCTGATATGTCTATTCTGTATAAGTAGGAGTCTAACCTGCTACAGTAGCCAGAACGAAGCTGCACAAGGGTCACTCTCGTTTCTCGCGGCAACTCGAGCGCTTCGTCTGCAATGGGTCGGTGAAGATGTTAATGGCCCCATTGGGAATGGCGGTCAGTGCTTGTCGGAAGTTAATTGCGACCGAAGTTTGGTCGGCGTAATGTCCTATGTCGTCAACAAAGTTGAGGAATGACCTTTTAATACACTTAGGTGGCGGTTCCGCTCCAAGCAGGTGCCTACAGGGATGATTTCAACGAAAACACTCCAGCAAGAACTGCTGGAAGAGGAGTTCATTATGCTCTTTATGGGAGCATACGGTTCTCAGGTGTTCGTTGGGAGACATCAAGAGGCATCCTGTCGTAGTCCGGAGTAAAGAGTTCTGATAAGTTTGAAGGTTCCACGTCTGCGTTGCCCTACATCCAGGCAACCATATCGGTGCGGCGTAGTTAGGGCCCGACCGGTTGATTACCTTGTATGTTGCCAAAAACGTTTCATTGACCCATGTGCTGCCGGCTAGCGACTTGAGGATTTTGTTGCGGCTCTGTACTTTGGCGATAATCGCGGTCGTATGAGGAATGATGGAGCCCCGACTGTCGAAAGTCACACCTAAAATTTGAGGGTTATTGACGGTCGGCATCTTAACGCCATCCACTGCAATATAAAGGCCAAGTCTGTAATCCTTTGTTCAGTTTGTGAATATGGTCGCTGTGAATTTAGTGGGGGAGAGTGTAGTTCAAAGAGGAAGCAAGAAAGGTTGGGGAGATAGCCGTTAACAAACTCGTCTTTATGCCTGCTCATAGCGGAATCGCAGAAAACTGCTCACAAGAAAGGTACCCCGGTTACATCGAATTGGGTACAAATTGGATTTCAGCTGTCCTCTTGCATTCTAGCGCTGAATCTCTGGACTTCGTGTAAGCCCAACAGGCGCTCCTGTGCGACTGCGAGATCCTTCTGTCATAGTGCGGAACGCTGGAGACCCACGGAATTATTTGCTCTCAGTAAAGTTCTTCTTGCAGCAATCGCACTTCACTTCAATGTTTGGTTTCCACACGGCCAGTTAGATCAATTTAACTTACAGAATATAACAATTTTTTTCGGAAATAACTTAGCCTGAATGAGGCTGAAGTAGGGGAATCCGGAAATGAATCGTTTCGAATCTTTAAATCACTACAGAGATGTTCTTTCCAAGCATCGGCACTAAAATGTCTGCTTTAAATACGGTTTTCGATAGTGCGAATATACTAACATGGAATAAGTAAAGAACCACATACAGCTCTCGAAGAACTAGTCTCTGAAGTTGGTTCCAAGATTTCAACTTCTTCTCATTGTTATAAGACCTAACATTCCTACTCCCAGACCTTCTTAACTATTGTCTTATTTTAAACTTTTTATTATCTTAAACTTCTGTTCCCCAAAACAGAGTTTCGCTCTTGATCTTGGTAAGCTTTTACAAGATTACTTAGGTAGCAAAAACACTATAGATAATCGATCATTCAAATATACTTTTGGGAATACTTACGGACATAGGTTTGCAGAGCAGCAGCAGCTGACGACGAGAATGTCGCAATGTTTGCCGCTGACAATGTGACACCCAGTTGCATTTCGCGATCCAATACCTGTGAGAAAGCGCTCGTCTGCAAGATCATCGTATCGCTTGGAGCATAAGTCGCGAAGTTAGCTTTGCGATTGCATGCCATAATGCCACTATTCAACACGCCGTTCGTCGAGTAGTACATGCGCAACAGTTGTGACAGCTTCATATTTGACGACTGCGTACGCCACGAGACGATATTCTGTGCAATAATCAGGCCATCCAAACCGCCACGTATCTCGGCGTCGGTCATTTCAAAGTTTTGACGCTGCGTCAAGAAGTACCATTCGGGCATGACGGTGCTATTCCAGGCGCCATTAGCGCCCACCGAAGCCGTCTCGGTGGTTGTGAACGGCACTTGCACCAGCGCCACTTCGGCCAGATCGCCCGCCAGGGTGGCGGCCCAACGATTGTCCACACCTACGGTGGCCGTCTGTGGCAGATTTGTATAGCCATTACTACGACTCGATAGCGCCAGCAATGTGCGCAACTGTACAGTTTGTTGTTGTAAGCCAGTGGCAACACCAGCTAGCAATGCACCGGCAGCCACAGTGCCCCAAGGCGTCCAAATAACACCATTCTCCACGGGACATTGACTGATTGTAGTGCTGGTCGTGGTGCCCGTACTCGTCCAGCCGAAGTCGTAATCCAGCGCATTGTAGGCGCCCTTCTTGAGACCGCGTTTCTGCGCTTTAGCTTTGAAACTCTCCAACACCTCGACATCGCCGACAAAACCGCCTTTACGTTCCAGATTAGCAGAGCGCCGTAAGCGCTGCGCCCGGTACTGTGACAAATTATTACATACGGAACTTTCATCGCCACGCGCTCGCAAATCCAGCGAGCTGGAGATCATAAAGTGTAGCGAACAACGCTCCTCACGTGTCAGCGTGCTGTTGGGGAAAGTGAGCGCATTGCCGGGTATCAGACGAGATAGTAATATGCGGAATTTCGGAAACTGGAAACCGGTCGGACTGTATGGTATTACGCCAGGCGATTCGGCTACATTATAGGCGCGCTGTATGCCATCCTGACGGAAGCGCTGCAGCAGCGCCACCGTTAGCGTGCGCATATCATAGCTGTAGGTGGGTGTGTTCTCCACTTTTTCGATTAGTGAAATCAGCGTTTCGATTGTGGCTGGCAGGCGATTTTGACGATTCATAAAGTAGCTGGTATTATAGCATTCCTCGAGAGAGGGCGGTATCTGTGGCATAATATTCTCTTGCGCATGCGTGTTGCCTATGCTACAACATAGGAAGGATAGACAGAGCAGTAGTAGTGGTGCGCCGGTGCGCATCACGTTCGTTGGTGACATACTGTTGCTGTTGGTGGATTACGTAGGAATCCGTTAGTGCTTCGTTAAATTTGAAATCGGTTGGTGGCTGAAATGGTAGAGAGTCGGAGAAGTTTTGTTAGGGTTTGGATTTTTTTCAATTTGAAAATATATGTAGCTTAGCATAAAATTGTAGAAAAATTGTTCAGTACAATATAACGAAAAAATTGGGAACATAAACTCGAGTTTAATATTTTGTGCTCATATAGAAGTTATAGGGTTTGCTTTGGAATGTTTAAAAGACAGTTTCAAAAGACGAAGCCAAAATTTTGACTCGTTGATCCAATTTGTGTGACAAAAAGGGTTTAATAGCAGTAAACACAAAAAAAGTGGTGTTTACGGCGAGTTAAAGGAAAATGTTTGCTATAATAATTCTTGGGTTTGTGAGTTGTGTTTATTGTTAAACTCCACAATGTTCAGTAAACGCCGATAAATTGGCATTAAACTCCGACTCGTTGATCCAATTTGTGTGACAAAAAGGGTTTAATAGCAGTAAACACCAAAAAGGTGGTGTTTGCGGCGAGTTAAAGGAAAATTATTGCTATAATAATTCTTGGGTTTGTGAGTTGTGTTTATTGTTAAACTCCACAATGTTCAGTAATCGCCGATAAATTGGCATTAAACTCCGAGTTGTTCAGTAAACACCGATAAATTAGTGTTTAAGGAAAATATTAACTATTTGGTATTTCCGGGTAGTGTTTATCGCCAAACTCCACAATTTTCAGTAAACACCGAAAGTTTCGAGTTTAAAGCGAGTTGAAAAAAAGTGTTATCTCAATTCATTTTTATATTTCTGAATAGTGTTTATTGTTAAACTCGTCTGAAAATTTGGAGTTTAAGGCGAGTTTTGTATTTTTGAGTAGAGTTTATTGCTAAACTCTATAATTTTCATTAAACACCGGAAAAAATTGGTGTTTAAGGCGAGTTAAAGAAAAATGTTTGTTATAGTAATTTTTATATTTCTGGGTAGTGTTTATTGTTAAACTCGTCTGAAAATTTGGAGTTTAAGGCGAGTTTAATATTTTTGAGCAGAGTTTATTGCCAAACTCAATTTTCAGTAAACCCCGAAATGTGGATTTTAAGGCGAGTTAAAGAAAAATGTTTGCTATGCTATTTTTTGTATTTCTGGGTAGTGTTTATTGCTAAACTCCACTATTGTCAGTAAACACCGAAAATTTGGAGTTTAAGGCGAGTTAAAGAAAAATGTTTGCTATAGTAATTTTTATATTTCTGGGTAGTGTTTATTGTTAAACTCGTCTGAAAATTTGGAGTTTAAGGCGACTTTTGTGTTTTTGAGTAGAGTTTATTGCTAAACTCATTTCTCAGTAAACACCGAAAATTTGGAGTTTAAGGCGAGTTAAAGAAAAATGTCTGTTATAGTAATTTTTATATTTTTGGGTAGTGTTTCTTGTTAAACTCGTCTAAAATTTTGAAGTTTAAGGCGAGTTTTGTATTTTTGAGTAGAGTTTATTGCTAAACTCTATAATTTTCAGTAAACACCGGAAAAAATTGGTGTTTAAGGTGAGTTAAAGAAAAATGTTTGCTATGCTATTTTTTGTATTTCTGGGTAGTGTTTATTGCTAAACTCCAATATTGTCAATAAACACCGAAAAATTGGAGTTTAAGGCGAGTTAAAGAAAAATGTTTGCTATAGTAATTTTTATATTTCTGGGTAGTGTTTATTTTTAAACTCGTCATAAAATTTGGAGTTTAAGGCGAGTTTAATATTTTTGAGCAGAGTTTATTGCCAAACTCAATTTTCAGTAAACTCCGAAAATTTGGAGTTTAAGGCGAGTTAAAGAAAATTGTTTGCTATAGTCATTTTTATATTTTTGGGTAGTGTTTCTTGTTAAACTCGTCTAAAATTTTGGAGTTTAAGGCGAGTTTTGTATTTTTGAGTAGAGTTTATTGCTAAACTCAATTTTCAGTAAAAGAAAATATTAACTAATTTAATTTAATTTTAGCTTTTTGTAATAAACTCCAAAATGTTGAGTAAACTCAATTTTGTGTAAAAATAAAAAAATTTATAAACAGTTTCCAATGAGTGTGAAGTAGAACTCTCAA
Organism: Bactrocera neohumeralis; assembly: GCF_024586455.1. Classification (NCBI taxonomy): domain Eukaryota; kingdom Metazoa; phylum Arthropoda; class Insecta; order Diptera; family Tephritidae; genus Bactrocera; species Bactrocera neohumeralis. The sequence goes on from NC_065921.1 coordinate 72,899,650, forward strand.
GCATTCTTCGGAGGCATTAGTATGTATATTCTGATATATTCCCAAAAAGTTAAGTAATATTCCAACTTATATACTAAATAGTTGTTATTACGAAATTTCGTTAGTTTTATCTACCCTTGGCATACTAACTTTAAATCACATTAATCATACGCCTAGTCATACCCGACTAGTTTCATGTTCAATTTGCTGCTGTCTTACTTCATTGTCGCCTATTTTCCACATATTATTCTAATTGCGGATATTTTAGCCATAGTTTTACCACTACACATGTATTATTGCTTATATGTAAATATGTGTGTGTGAGTTATACACATTCAGCGCCTATGATTTGTACCTGAAAAGCACCTGCGCTTATCTACCACTAAACTAATAGCAACATAATAAAATGTATACATTTTTATCAGAATTGAACTGCTAGGCGCAATTAGGTACGTAAAGTGGCGAGCTCGCGTTTTTAGAAATAAATTTTATTATCTTGAAAATGTTTGTAAATACAATATAAGAGGATGTGTATGTAATGGAGTGGTCAAAAATGTTAAATTAACTTTTACACGGCATGTTGTAATCGATTGGTTGTTAACCTTGAATTCATGTATGTAAGTGATTAAAATTGTATGTATGAGTGCGAGACCATATATTTATTATATTATAAGCACTTACATATACATATATAAATATTTTCTCAATTGAGTCATCAATACTATGAGTAACAATGCGAGTTTGCAAGAAGAAATGAGGCAATTAGCGGCACTCTTTTTAAGCTTTTTGTTATGGATTGCCATTTTCTAAACTTGATTGGAATTTCTTTGCTTTCTGCATTCAAAAAATATATTAGTTATGCAATAAGGGAAATTTCAGCAATTTTAGCAACTAATTTCTCATTTAACACACCAAAAATCAAGCAATTTCTTGTCAAAATTGATATGTGAACTAATACAACTTGCTACAAATAATCATTTCCCCAACTTAAGATCATTTTCTTTGGTGTTTATGTAAGAAAAAAAGTTTTCTAATTGTGCAATTAAGAAAGTTTCAGCAATTTAACATTTAATTGTCATTAATTTACCGCAAAAAATTCACTCAATTTATTGTCAAATTAAATATAGTATATCACATTTTGGTATGGATAACCATTTTTTCAACTTGAAAAAGATTTCTATGCTTTTTCGGTAAAAAAAAACTTTTAATTGTGCAATTAAGAAATTTTTTGGCAATTTAACATTTGATTGTATTTAATTTACAAAAAAAAGAGCTCAATTAGTACCAACAGTTAATTATTTTCCCAACTTGAGATAAATTTCTTTGCTTTATTCGTAACAAAAAGATTCTAATTGTGCAATTAAGAAACTTCTTAACAATTTAGCATTTAAATAAATTTAATTTACAAACAAAGAAATTAAATAAAAGCAATGGACAATTCTTAATGTGAGTTAAATTTTTTTGCTTTCTGCATCCTAAAAATTTGCTAATTATGCAATTAAGAAAATGTCTGCCATTTAGCATTTCATTGCCTTTAATTTATAGATCAAAAACCAAGTAATTTGTTGTCAAATTACTTTATTCTGATATGAGTAACCAATTCCCAATTTTTCTCTGTACAACAAATTATAGTTAAGCAATTAAGAAAATTTTAACAATTTAACAACTAATTGTGCTCAATTAACAAACCACAAAGATTAGTCAATTTATTGTATATTTAATAAGAAATTAAATTTAACCACTAAATGTTCTCAATTTATAATTGAAACAATTAACTAATTGCTAATTAGTATTTAATTGCTTAATTAGCAAACCTCCAAAATTAGTTTGTTTTAAAAAAAAAAAAAATTATAACTGAGATTAAGTAAATTTCAGCATTTAACAACTATGAAATTAAAACTTTGGTAAATTTATTATATAATAAATATAACTTAAATAACAAACTAAAAAATCACTAATTGTTCTCAATAAGGGTTTTATTTGCTCAAAAAATTGCTCAATTAGCAAACCCCAAAAATTAGTAAATTTGTTTTATTTCAAAAAAAAATTATATTCAAGCAATTAATAAAATTTCAGCAATTTAACAACTAATTGTGCTTAATTAGCAAAGTCCAAAAATTATTAAATTTATTGTACAATTAATAACAAACTAAATTTAATCAATAATTGTTCTCAATATGCAATAAAACAATTAACTAATTGCCTAATTAGTATTTGATTGAAAATTAATTATATTAAAACTCTCAACTTTTTGTACTTTACATGAAATATATTCAAAATATGTTTAGAAGAGGGCTGTCAAATACTAATTGTGTCAGCTAAATTGAGTAAATAATGAACACAATGAGCCAATCAACATTTTAATTAACTCAACTAATTGAGCTTTTGTTTTTAAATTATACTTAAATAGCCTTTGTTACTAATAGAAAAATGAAGAAGTATCCAAATTTACTGATAAAGTCTTTCTTAACCCGGCTCTTGAAAAGTTCCCAGAAGATCCAATGTTTTCGAGCCAAATTTTGAACAGCGACGAGGCCCATTTCTATTTAATTTCAAAGAGCAATCTAAAGAGATTCAAGAGCTGCCATTTCGTCCCGAAGAAAAAACGGTTTGGTGTGGTTTCTTTCTTCCAAAATGATGCTGGGAAAGACGGATCCGTCAATAGTGTCTTGATAACCGACTATTTGATGCCTGAAATTGAAGCTGGTGACCTCGGTGACATTTGGTTTCATCTAGAGGCGCCACTTCTTACAGTTCGCATCAATTAATGGATTTATTGAGAGAACACTTCGGTGAGCAGATAATTTCACGTTTTGGGCCGGTTGATTGACCCCCAAGACCATGTGAAATCACACCGTTGGACTTTTTCCAGTGGGGATATGTAAAGTCTAAAGTTTATGCGGACAATCTCGCTTCGTTTCAGACCGTGGAGCAAGACAGCACGCGTGCCATTGGCCAGTTACCAGTCGAAATGCTCAAACGAGTCATCGAAAATTGGACTCAATGGATGGACCATCTGAGACGTAGCCGCGGCCAAAATAATCTTCAAAAAAATAAATGTCAGAGAATGATTTTTCGAATGATAATAAACATTCCCCATTAAATTTGAAGAGTCTGTGTTTTTTATTTCAAAAAGAAAGGAACCTAGAAATGTGTCAACCTATATACATATGTATAATAAACAATCTTATGACTAAGCTTCCTCAGAGAACCATGAACTATCAGGAAACCATAAATATTATCTCTCATTTTCGCTAATATCGAAATTCTTGTCTTTAAAAATTATTATTGCTGAATGTCGATCAATTACATTAATGTCTCTTAGGTATATTTATATGTATATAGTATTATTACGCATAAATAAATATATAGTGACTCACATATCGCAGCTATAAATAATTACCTGGCACCCATTTTATAATAAAGTAAACTATCTCAAATTTCGAAATACTAAACCCCATTATTTACTAGCTTTGCACCTGATACCATAAAGAAATCGCTTGTGAAATCGGCAAGTGGAATTTGTTTGTTTTATTCACTTGCTTCACTTATCGATTGTAAACGCTATCAATACCAAGAACTATAAACAAAGTCAATGAAATATTCAAGCGATGACGTCACCCAAATGAAGCCAAGCACCACTGTGTGTTGCTATAGATTTTTACATCGAAAAATTAACGACGTTTTGAGTGTGCAAAGAAGTTAAGAAATAAAAAGCTGACAGGAGAGCGCCGATAAGAACAGGTGCCTAGTCTAATAGAGCTTGAAAACTTAAAAATTTATTATGAGTACATAAACCATATTTATGTGCATACCATATATGTATGTATATGTATATATATCTAGAAATGTGTGTAGATACTCAATATGTAAACATTCCATATAGGCTTTATGCAGATAAGATATATACTACGTGATATGTATGTATATCTGTTTAACTGTAAATCGAAAAACTTAAAAACTGTTTTAGTAACTATATTTATTTGTTGGGAGAATTTTGAGATAAAGAGAATCAATAAAAGAAAGGCCAATATATAAGGAAAAGTCAAACGGAAGTTGGATAAGTAATTTTCAAGTAACGGGTGATCAAATGGAAACCATTTTTTAGGTTTTCTTTTTGACATATTAACAATTTATGTCTTGTCAGATTGTCCAGTGGTTAATTTTGTTCACTACAACGTTTACAACGTTGAATGTTTTACGAGCTTCGCTCAACTTATGGGCAACATAATCGGCTTACTGAGCGTGCTATTCGCAACACGATGTTGTTTCATCTATTGGACCAAATAGATCAGATAAATAGCTTGTAGTGAAAAAATATAGCAGCCGTATATGAGAATGTACCTGAAAGACAGTAGAGAAGCGATTCTGACGTATGTAACGATAGCAATTTTACGTCGAGATTTTAAATTGAAAGTTTCTTGCACAAAATACCCCAGCTTGGGCAAGGACTGATGCCCCCCTTCCCAAGCGACATCGCTTCACTCTAAGAACTCTTGAAAAGCTCCAAGAAGATCCGACATTTTCGGGCCAAATCTTTAGCGATGAGGCACATTTTTGGCTCAATGGGTATGTAAACAAACCAAAAATGTCGAATAGCAATTACTCGTTTGAGGAACAACAAAGCGGCGGGAACCGATCGGACAAAAGCATGCCCGACGATTAGAATTGAAGTGTGTTCTGTCCAATCCACGATTTGGCTCTCACATCACTGTTGACAGTCATGACTTCGAAGTCGTAGATAATTAACGACTACCTTTGATTCAGTATTAACACCAACAACAATGTCCGCCTCGAAATCCAAGAATTACTCTTGCTCACAAGTGCTACTTCTGACTGAATAGACAATTGAGAAGTAAAGTGCTCTCCCGTCATGTCGTCCGAATGGATAAAGACACTGCATCTGAACGTATTTAACGCATTACCCGCCAGAGGAAGCAGAGGAAAAGGAAGATCTCTACTCCGTTGGAAAGACTAGGTGGAGAAGGACCAGGATGCAATAGAAATCTCCAATTGGCGCGAAACAGCGAGGAAAGGAAGAACGACTGACGCGCTTTTGGAAACTCGGCTATAATTGAACCGAAGAAAAATATAAATTTCAACTTCGATTGAAGATTCTCGACTATTTATTTAGGTTTAGTTCGATTTCACTCATGTTTCAAAACCAGTTGGAATGAGTTTGAAAATTTTGTTATAAAAAACTTCTCGAAAATTAAATTTTTCAGGCATAAACTGGTTTTGAAAAATTATATACACTCGCGAAAATTTCAGTGAAAAAATTTTCCACGAAAATACCCTTACTTTTGAGTTTTCGAAATTATTATTGTTTTTGTTGCGTTGCACACTTATGCAGACATTATAGCATAGCATTATCATTATTTGTCTGTATCATAGGTATTATTTTCCATTTAAACTATAATTTTTGTTCAAAAAATTATTGTTGCTTTTATTAGTCCGACTATTAGTCAGTGCCACTGTATGCGATTACAAATCAACA